>NC_045989.1:3519958-3622458 GCF_010909765.2 Amblyraja radiata
AGCAGCTCTTCTCCACCCATTGTAGGGCAGAGGCAGGGAGAACGGCAGAGACATTCTGGCCAAAACGTGCACAGTTCACCCCCCTGTCCATCTCTGTCGTTCCTTACAGGTAATATTTAGCCCTGAGCTAATACTAGATGGTGGAATTTCATTAGTTCATAAGGGGGGCATTCACGGTGGCACAGCGGTAGAGTTGCTGCCTTACAGCAAAATGCAGCGCCAGAGACCCGGGTTCGATCCCGACCACGGGTGCTGTCTGTATGGAGTTTGTACGTTCTCCCCGTGATCTGCGTGGGTTTTCTCCGAGATCTCCGGTTTCCTCCCACAATCCAAAGACGTACAGGTTTGTAGGTTAATTGGCTTGATAAAAAGGTTAAATTGTCCAAGTTGGCGATATGCAGAGTACTGCCCTGCCGACTACAACATTCAGAAGGTTCAGAAGGTAAGTTCTAGCAGAATTAGGCCATTTGGCCCATCAAGTCTATTTCCGCCATTCAATCATGGCTGATTAATCTTTCCCTCTCAACCCATTCTCCTGCCTTCTCCCCATAAACCCTGACACCTGCACTAAATAACAATCTATCAATCTCCACCTTAAAACTATCCATCCCCTTTGCCTCCACTGCCGGCTGTGGCAGTGAATTTGTGGAAGCATTACTGAAAATGCACTGTTTCTCACAGCGACTGTAAATGCCATTCCTGCCCGCTGTGGACAGGTTCAGATGTGCCCATCGGCAGCGGCATACTGACAACCATAGACAGTGTCACTCAGGGGATGGGGGAAGGTGGCCACATCTTTTACTCTGTTCAATGAGCATTCATAGGATGGAACGGTGGCGCAGCGGTAGAGTTGCTGCCTTACAGCGCCAGGGATTCCAGTTCGATCCTGACTACGGGTGCTCTCTGTAGGGAGTTTGTACGTTCTCCTCGTGACCTGTGCGGGTTTTCTCCGAGATCTTCGGTTTCCTCCCGCACTCTTAAGACGTACAGGTTTGTAAGGAAATTGGCTTGGTATAAATGTAAAATTGTCCCTAATGTGTGTAGGCTGGAGTTAGTGTCGGAGATTGCTAGTCTCTGCAGACTCAGTGGGCCGAAGGGCATGTTTCCACGCTGTATCTCTAAACTAAATTAAACTAAACTAAACTTCAGAGTGGATGTTGTCTCAACCCGAAACATCACCCATTTCTTCTCTCCAGAGATGCTGCCTGTCCCGCTGAGTTATTCCAGCATTTTTTCCTATGTTTGGCTTAAACCAGCATCTGCAGTTCCTTGCTACACAGACGGAGATACAATGAGCTCCCTGGAGGTCAGACCTTACTCCGGGGACTAGGGGTTAAGTTACAAGGGAGGGGCATCTTCTATCGATCAGCTGTTAAACTTCCAGATAAAATGCTGCGTACAGCTGGCAAACGCTGCCAGAGAGAGGACGAGAATGCAATGGAGGAGGAAATTAAATGAGCTCTCAGGAATATGGGAGGTAATCATTCTGACACATCTCTCATTCCTCTGCAATTAGCATTACACTACTTGTCACCTCATAGATCTCTCCCACGATTACCAGCGTTCTCCAACAATCGTGCATCTTCATCCCTGCCCTACTGCTATTTTAGCAGAACAAACAAACCTTGGGGTACAAATACATAGTCACCTGCAGCGGCATAGACAAGCAGGACAGGCGACAACTGCAAAGAGTGTTGGTGAGATCACACTTGGAGCAATGTGTGCAGTTCTGGTCAGCTCACCACAGAAAGGATGGTTTTAAGTTGGAAAAGGCGCAGAAAAGATTCACAAGGCTGATACTGGAAATGGAGGGCTTGACTCATAAGCAGGACGTGCGTTGACACCGTGGCCGTAGACTTGATGTCAGGTTTCCCGACAGGCTTCGGGAGGATGTTACCAACTGGAGAGACACGGGAAGAAAAGCTGGGACCAGGAAAACAAAGAGGCACAGCGAATCACCACATTGACATCCAATGGGAGCAGAGGTGAAGATAACTTCATGGCTGTCAGTGTAGCCTTGAAAAGATAAGGTGCCCCAACCAGACAGTTTGCAAATTAATTGTACTATGGGAAGCTGATATGTACAGGCAACGCAATTAAGAACTCTCTAACCTGATGAGGAACGAAGATGTGCTTTGTTTATTCAGCCCTTGGAAGAGTGACAACTTGAAATGATTGACTTCATAGTCACGAGATACTTGGGTTAGAACGAAGGCAGGCACTCTGAGACATTGGCAGCGACAACCAGGGAACAACCATCGCAAGAAGAAGGGACCTGAGTATGAAACTCAGAGAAGTCTACCTCCTACCTGGCCAATTCATTCATTCCTGTAACATCTGAGTCAAAGTCATAAGTTTTGTGATTCAGTTTAAGAAGTGATAAGTTGTGACTAGTGACTAGTGGTGTGCCTCAGGGTTCGGTGCTGGGCCCGTTACTGTTTGTCATCTACATCAATGATTCAGATGAGAACATACAGGGCAAGATTAGTAAGTTTGCTGATGATACGAAAGTGGGTGGTTTTGCAGATAGTGAAGATGGTTGTGAACGATTGCAGCAGGATCTGGATCGATTGGCCAGGTGGGCAGGGGAATGGTTGATGGAATTTAATACAGTAAAATGTAAGGTGTTGCATTTTTGGATGTCGAACAAGGGCAGGACCTACACAGTAAATGGTAGGCCTCTGGGTAGTGTTGTAGAGCAGCGGGATCTAGGAGTACGGGTACATGGTTCCTTGAAGGTGGAGTTGCAGGTTGATAGGGTGGTCAAAAAGGCTTTTGGCACATTGGCCTTCATCAATCAGAATATTGAGTACAGAAGTTGGGTAGTCATGTTGCAGATGTATAAGACATTGGTGAGACGGCATTTAGTGTATTCTGTTCAGTTCTGGGCACCATGTTATAGGAAAGACATTGTCAAGCTTGAAAGGCTTCAGAGAACATTTATGAAGATGTGAGGGTGAGCTATAGGTTGAGCAGGCTGGGTCTCTATTCCTTGGAGTGCAGGAGGATGAGGGGTGATCTTATAGAGGTGTATAAAATCATGAGAGGAATAGATCGGGTAGACGCACGGAGTCTTTTGCCCAGAGTTGGGGAATCGAGGACCAAAGGACATAGGTTCAAGTTGAAGGGGAAATGATTTAATAGGAATCTGAGGGGGTAACTTTTTCACACAAAGGGTGGTGCGTGTATGGAACAAGCTGGAGGTAATTGACGCTGGGACTATCCCAACATTTGAGAAACAGTTAGACAGGTACATGGATAGGACAGGTTGGGAGTGATATGGACCAAGCGCAGGCAGGTGGGACTAGTGTAGCTGGGACATGTTGGGCTGAAGGGCCTGTTTCCACATGGTATCTCTCTATGACTCTATGACTCTAAGTTGGAATAGTAAAGTAAATGAGAAGTTATTAGAAGTCAATCGTTTGTTTGCATGTTTAAGTAAATCGAGTGTTAATAAAGAATAAATTATACTAAACCACGGTTTAGAGCCTTTTGTTTGACATGTCAGTAATACCCTATCGAGGTAATAGGGTCAACAACACAATGGTGCAGCTGGTGGTGTTGTCTGTACTCTCTATGTGGAGTTTGCACATTCATCTCACCTTACTGAAGCACATGACAATAAATTTCACATATTTATCAATAATCTGTCCGTGCTTATCAATAATCTGTCCAGACTGCCCCCAGAAATGTTCACAAACTGTTTCCAATACATTCTGAGGAAGAGAGTTTCAAGATATCTGGACCTCTGAGAGAAAAAAAATACTGGTTATCTGTCCATCTGGAATCTCCAATCCACATGATAGATGGTGAAATATGCTTTAGTAGCTGACAAAGCGTGATGCCTGACCGATGCTGTGGTGAAGGACACCTCAGATCTGTTTCAGAGGACCAGTGGCTTAGATTGTGCAAACTCTTGGTCATGCACATCATCCACTGCAGCAGTTCGTGACCTTGTACCTTGGTGGCGCAGCGAGAGAGTTGTTACCTTGGTGTAGTCCAGGTGGCTAATCAGATAATGAGAAGGGTGCACTTAGAGTCATAGTTATACAGCATGGAAACAGGCCTTTCATCCCAACTTGCCCACACTGACCAACATGTCCCATCTACACTTGTCCCACCTGCCTACATTTGGCCCATATCCCTCTAAACCGGTCCTATCCTATGCAATAGTCCCTGCCTCAACTACCTCCCCCACCACCCTTTGTGTAAATAAGTTACCTCTCAGGTTCCTATTAAACCTTCCCCCCCCCTCACCTTAAACATATGTCCCCTGGTTCTCGATTCCCCTACTGTGGGCAAGAGTGTGCGTTTACCCAGTCTATTCCCTTCATGATTTTGAACACCTCTATAAAATCACCCCTCAAGCTCCAAGGGATATAGTCCCAGCCTGCGCAACTTCTCCTTTTAGCTCAGGCCCTCCAAGGAGACAATGTGCCGCCCAGTGGCGTGGCTGGGATAGTGCGTGTATTGAGACTGCACGCAAATGCACGGCTTCCAAAGGGGAGAAGGTAAATGAAGGAGTGAGCGTCAACTCAGAGAGTACCCTGAGCTGCTCGCTTAGTTGGCACCAATTTCCCAGGACAGGGCCTTCATGGTGAATGGCAGGGCTTTGGGGAGTGTTGTAGAACAGCGGGATCCAGCAGTACGGGCACACAGTTCCCTGAGAGTGGCTCCACAGGAACATAGGATGGTCAAGATGGCCTTTGGTACATTGCCCTTCATCAGCCAGAGTATTGAGTAGAGAAATCGGGATGTTATGTTACAGTTGTAAAAAAAGTTAGTGAGGCTGCGCTTGGAGTTACGTGTACAGTTATGGGCCTGTCCCACTTAGGCGATTTTTCAGCGGACTGCGGGTGACTGTCAAGTTGCCGGCAGTTGCCTGAAAAACCGGGAACTGGAACGGCGACTGTCAGAGTGGAACACACACACACACACACACACACACACACACACACACACACACACACACACACACACACACACACACACACACACACACACACACACACACACACACACACACAAACACATCGCAAAGGCGGGGGCCAGGGTAACTGGGGCAGCGCTGTCTGAAATTCACATGGTACAAAGCCAAGGTGATACAGGCACACACCGTGATGAACAGGAAGGTTGGCGCTGTAATTAAGATGGCTAGAATATTGTACAATAAGTCCTTTAAAAGAGGGGGGGGAGAAGGGGGGAGAAGGGGGGAGAAGGGGGGAGAAGGGGGGAGAAGGGGGGAGAAGGGGGGAGAAGGGGGGAGAAGGGGGGAGAAGGGGGGAGAAGGGGCGAGAAGGGGGCAGAAGGGGGGAGAAGAAGTGGAGACAACTTTTCAGAAGCCAGACAACTTTTAATAAGCCAGAGATACACAGCTGTGAAGTTTGGCGGACATTTAACATTACCGGTCAGTTATCCTGGATGCTGCTTATGTTTTTTTCCCCCAATGAGCCAATGAAAATGACTGGTCAGCAAAGGCGATTCTCCAAAACCACCTACAACTACCTTGACTACCTACAACTACATGGTGACCCCACTACAACTACACCTACGACTACAGGATTATCGATTTTCTCCAAGGTGACCAATTTTGTTGATCGCAGAAATTTTTCAACATGTTAAAAAATTTGTGTCGACCATACTGATGCCGCGACTTGTCCCCGGAATGTGGGAACACCTCGCGACCATGAAGGAGACTCACTAGAGACCACCAGCGAACAAGCGGCGACCATGTGGCAAGCGCGGAGTCTCCTGCACTCGCCTAAAAAGTCGCCTAAGTGGGACAGGCCCTATATGGTGACCCTGCTGTAGGAAGGATGTCATTAAGGTGGAAAAACTGCAGAGAAGATTTATGACGATGTTTCCCGGACTAATGGGCTTGAGCTACAGGGAAAGGTTGGGCATGCTGGGACTATTTCTTGTCTAGCAGGAAGCTTAGGGGTGATCTTCTTGAGGTGCATAAATCAATAATACCAGGAGAAAAAAGACCCAGCCTATCCATCTTTTAGTTTAGTTTAGTTTTGAGTTACAGCATGCAAACAAGCCCTTCGGCCCATCGAGTCCACAGACCACCAATCACCAACTCACTGTTCTATGTTATCCCAGGAATAAATAGGGTGAAGGCACGATCTTTTACCTAGTGTAGGTAGATTATGAATAGGTTTATCATAGGACATATGTGTAAGTTGAGAGGGGAAAGGTTTAGTAGGACCCTGAGGGGCAACACTTTCAGTCAGAGTGTGGTGGGTGTATAGAACGAGCTGCCATCATTGCTGGGGTTGCTTGAAGAGGACACTTCCAAACTATTGTTAGCATAGCTCCTGCATCAGAGGATCAAACACTCTCGAAAACTGCTGCTCCACTATCAGAGATGCCGACCATTCCATCCCTCGCCCACGATTTGAAAATTCCGTCTGAGCCCCTTCCTCTGGCATACAGACAGCGACTGAAGAGTGTAGCTCTGATCAAGAGGGGTTGCACAGAGTTGGTCAGGGGAGGCAGAGGACAACTCCTTGTAGGTAAATTGGCCTCTGTTTAATTGTCCCTGGATGCGAAACAAGGATAACATGGAACCAGTGTGAATTGGTGATTCATGGTCGGTGCAGACTCGGTGGGCCGAATAGCTTGTTTCCATGCTGTATCTCAAAACTAATCTAATCTAAACTGGATAGGCTGGATCTTTTTTCTCCAGGCGTGTAGGATGACCTTATAGAGTTGTATAAAATCATGAGAGGCAGGGGACCTGTTTCCTTGCTGTATCTTTCAATCAAAGGCTGCGGCAAGAAAAATGTCATTGCACCTCCTCATATTGAATTGAATTGAATTGAATAAATTTTATTAGCCAAACATGTATACATACAAGGAATTGGCCTTGGTGCTTTGCTCAAAAGTGACAACACGATATACAGTAGACAATTAAAAATAAAATATTATAATTTAAACATGTGTAGAATGAAATAAAATACAAGAGCAATAGGAGGCTACAGACTTTTGGCTGTTGAGTAGAGCTACTGCTTGTGGAAAAAAGCTGTTTTTATGTCTGGCTGTGGCGGCTTTGACAGTCCGGAGTCGCCTTCCAGAGGGAAGTGATTCAAATAGTTTGTGGCCGGGGTGAGAGGGGTCAGAGATGATCTTGCCCGCTCGCTTCCTGGCCCTTGCAGTGTACACTTCATCGATGGAGGGAAGGTTGCAGCCAATAACCTTCTCTGCTGATCGGACGGTTCGCTGCAGACTCCGGATGTCGTGCTTGGTGGCTGAGCCAAACCAGACCATGATGGAGAAGGTGAGACAGATGGCAGTATAAAACTGGACCACCACTGCCTGTGGCAGATTGAGTTTTCTCAACTGCCGCAGGAAGTACATCCTGTGGCAAAAACATGAAAGCAGACTATTATCTAAATGGTGGCCGACTAGGAAAAGGGGAGATGCAGCGAGACCTGGGTGTCATGGTACACCAGTCATTGAAAGTGGGCATGCAGGTGCAGCAGGCAGTGAAGAAAGCGAATGGTATGTTAGCTTTCATAGCAAAAGGATTTGAGTATAGGAGCAGGGAGGTTCTACTGCAGTTGTACAGGGTCTTGGTGAGACCACACCTGGAGTATTGCATACAGTTTTGGTCTCCAAATCTGAGGAAGGACATTATTGCCATAGAGGGAGTGCAGAGAAGGTTCACCAGACTGATTCCTGGGATGTCAGGACTGTCTTATGAAGAAAGACTGGATAGACTTGGTTTATACTCTCTAGAATTTAGGAGATTGAGAGGGGATCTTATAGAAACTTACAAAATTCTTAAGGGGTTGGACAGGCTAGATGCAGGAAGATTGCTCCCGATGTTGGGGAAGTCCAGGACAAGGGGTCACAGCTTAAGGATAAGGGGGAAATCCTTTAAAACCGAGATGAGAAGAATTTTTTTCACACAGAGAGTAGTGAATCTCTGGAACTCCCTGCCACAGAAGGTAGTCGAGGCCAGTTCATTGGCTATATTTAAGAGGGAGTTAGATGTGGCCCTTGTGGCTAAGGGGATCAGAGGGTATGGAGAGAAGGCAGGTACGGGATACTGAGTTGGATGATCAGCCATGATCATATTGAATGGCGGTGCAGGCTCGAAGGGCCGAATGGCCTACTCCTGCACCTAATTTCTATGTTTCTATGTTTCTATCCTCTGTTGGGACTTTTTGACTGTGGAGTCGATGGTGGCCTCACATTTAAGGTCCCTGGAGATAATAGTTCCAAGGAACTTAATATACTCCACAGATGTGACTGTGGTGTTGTTGATGGTGAGTGGGGGGGGGGGGGGAGCTCTCCCAAAGTCTACAATCAATTCCACCATCTTAAGAGCATAGAGCTCTAGGTTGTTGCAATGGCACCAGGACGCCGTCTGTGTCACTTCCTGTCTGTAGGCAGATTCCTCCCCATCCTGGATCAGTCCAATCAGGGTTGTGTCATCCGCAAACTTGAGAAACTTGACAGAGGTGTCTGTGGTGGTGCAGTCGTTGGTGCAGAGAGAGTAAAGGAGAGGAGAGAGTACACAGCCTTGCGGTGCTCCTATGCTGAGGGTCTGCGGGTCCGAGATGTGCTTTCCCAGCCTCACATGCTGCTTCCTGTCTGTCAGGGAGTTGGTGATCCACTGACAGAGGGGTTCAGGCACAGTCAACTGGGAGAGTTTGGAGTGCAGTAGCTCTGGCACAATGGTGTTGAATGCTGTTGAGAGTTGAATCATATCTGGTGTAAATGACAAATAAACACTTGGCCCTTGATGCTTGGAGCGATGTGAAGGACAGGCTGGTCCTGATGGTTTTCTGATGTGAGTAGATAATGCGAGAATTTTATTTTTCATAACTGGTGTTGCTCAGTTGAGTTTAGTTTAGAGACACAGCACGGAAACAGTCCCTTTAGCCCAGTGAGTCCACACCGACTAGATCACTCGTACACCTGTTCTATGTTATCCCAGTTTCACATCCCACACACTCGGGAGAATCTACACAAGCCCCGAGAAAACCCACGTGGTCACGGGGAGAACGTACAACCTCCGTACAGACAGCACCTGTAGTCAGGATCGAACCCGGATCTCTGGCGCTGTAAGGCAGCAACTCTACCGCTGCGCCACCGTGCCGCACGCATCCCTGGAGAACGTGGATAGGTGACATTTCGGGTCGGGTCTGTCTGTCTGACCTAAAATGTCACCTGTCCATGGTTCTCCAGAGAGGCTGCCTGACCCGCTGTGTTACTCCAGCACTTTATGCCTTTTTCTGATAACAATTTAGCCAAGCTGACATTTAGTGTGACTAATAAGACACTGGACAATCAGATGGCATTAAACTGTGCAGGAGATGCAATTATTCACATGCTGCCTTGGCAAGTTCTCACACTGCAGTGATATGTCTTTGTAACTATTTACTTCAACCTTTCTATTTCTGATTTTTTTTATTAGCTGTGGGGATGTGTGAATTTATTTTCTTATCAGCAGTACTTTCTTCTGCAGTTTTAACTGTTCCACGACTGCTGATCGGGATAATTCAAACTGCTTGCATCTAGGCAGACATGCATATAAAACCCACATCAGTAACAATTGACAGCCAAATCTATTAGCCTTTGGTATCAGTCAGATATCTTATCAAGGCAGTTGATTCCTGTGTCATTATCCTTCGCAACTTGTTGCTTCATCTATTGAAACAAAAACAAGGTGTGTTTAATTGTATGGTGGCGCAGCGGTAGAGTTGCTGCCTTACAGCACCAGAGACCCGGGTTCAATACTGACTATGGGTGCCATCTGTATGGAGTTTGCATGTTCTCCCCATGACCTGCATGGGGTTTCTCCGGATGCTCCGGTTTCCTCCCACACTACAGACGTACAGCTTTGCAGGCTAATTGGCTTGGTAAAATCGTGTGCGGTGATCGCTGGTCGGTGTGGATTGAAGAGCTTGTTTCCGCGCTGTATCTCTAAATAAAACCAAACTAAACTTCGCAGCTGCTATTAGGCAACTGAATCACCCCACCACAACTAGAGAGCAGTCCTGAACTACTATCTATTTCGTTGGTGACCCTCAGTCTATCTTTGATCAGACTTTACTGGCTTTATCTTGCACTAAATATTATTCCCATATCATGTATCTGTACACTGTAAATGGCTCGATTGTAATCATGTATTGTCTTTCCGCTGACTGGTTAGCACACAACAAAAGCTCTTCACTGTACCTCGGTACACGTGACAATAAACTAAACTGAAACTAAACTAAACTCAACTCACTGTTTCAAGGAATAATTTGCATCCACCAATTATTCATTCTGGACACATACCCACTGGAGATCATACCATCGTTTAAATATAACACAAAAGTGGGGTCTGAGCCAAACAGCTAAGCAATCAGAGTCCTGAGGTTAAACATTAACACTAAATGACAAACCACCCAGAGGTATAAATGCAGTTACAAGAATGAAGACATCACCCACTCACCCCTGCAATCCTCACGTCTCCACACCAAACCTCCTCTCAGAGTTCCCACTGATGTTGAGTGAAGAAGATTGCAAAAAGTGGTGAGTGTTTGTTTTTATGTGTTTTTATATGTATAAAGTTCAAGTTCAAGATCAATATCGCATTTATTGTCACTTAACAAATTAAGGTACAGTGAAATTTGAGTTACCATGCAGCCATACTAAATGAAAAGAACACAATACGCACATAAAATAAAATGTAACATCAACATCGACCACAGTGGAATCAACATTCCTCACTGTGATGGAAGGCAATAGAGTTCAGTCATCTTCCTCCTTTGTTCACCCGTGGTCGGGGCCTTTGAACGCTCTGCAGTTCGTCGCTACAGACGGTTCGATGTTCAGGCCCTCTCGTCGGGATGATCAAAACTCCGACGTCGGGACGGATCGGAACACTCCGCAGCAAGGAGTTCCCAAGTCGGCCGCTTCTTACCGGAGACCGCGACTTCATGATGTTAAAATGTCCACAGGCCCCGTGGTCGGAGAACTTCTTCTGGCGATCCTCAACAAAGGATCGCAGCTCCGCGATGTTAAAGTGTGCGCTGCACCTGCGACTTGAAGCTCCAGGTTTCCAGGAAAGGCCGCACCAATCCAGTTGTTAGGCCGTGGGGGCGGAGATGAAACGCTGAGAAAGTCGTATGTATATGTGTGTGTGTATGCATGCGTGCGTGTGTGTGTGTGTGTGTGTGTATATATGTGTGTGTGTGTGGCATGTGTGTGTGTATGTGTGTGTGTGTGTGCGCATGTGTGTGTGTGGCATGTGTGTGTGTGTGTATTTGTGTGTGTGTGTGTGTGCGTGTGTGTGTGTGTGCGTGCGTGCGTGCGCGTGCGTGTGCGTGTGTGTGTGTGTGTGTGTGTGTGCACGCGTGCATGTGTGCGTGTGCGTGTGCGTGTGCGTGTGTGTGTGTGTGTGTGTGTGTGTGTGTGTGTGTGTGTGTGTGTGTGTATAGATATTAATATATACTGTATATGCACACCACTGAACTTTATTTTTCTCATTTATCCTATTGTTTCCAGAGTACTATGTTTACATATTCTGCTGTGCTGCTGCAAATAAGAATTTCATTGTTCTATCTGGGACATATGACAATAAAACACTCTTGACTCTTATCACTTGCAATACAATTGTCTGAAAAGTTTTTTTATTAAATTGGCCAATTATATACTGGACATCTGTCATTTTAAAGATTACCAATTAATCTCACTCTGGGCAGAGTTTAATTCAATACACAAATGGATAGCCTATATGAACATTTCATTTTTATACTAGATTATTATTAAACAAAAGTGTAACTTCTTAAGCAGTAGAAGAATCACAACATAATTTTTAATTAAACTTTATAACAAAGCAGACAAAAGCGGGGAAATCAGCGTCTGCTTTCATTTATCTTAATTATCGTCCTTCAACATGTGGGATGCACCAAAGCACGACACTTCTAGTTCGGAGACACAAGGTTCAACACATGTGTTTTATTGTCACATGCAAACACACAGTGAAATTAATTTCTTACAAACAGTCCAGTAGAGTATTGCCATACCAAAGCACATCCCCGATTAGCAAAGTGTACAGAAGTAGTCGACTGAGCCCGCATGCAAGAGGTGCCATCTTATGCTGCCATTTTCAAAGTCTTGTCGGCACTCGAGTTACGAGCGGTGCCCGATCCAGGCGAGTCCCAGGCTGTTGCACGTCCCCTAGCCGTTACCTTCCATTGGATGTCTGCATCGATCAGCGAACCGATGTCCCTGTCCTCGCCCGTCCAAGGGCAGCACAGTGGTGCAGCAGTAGAGCAGCTGCCTTACAGCGCCAGAGACTTGGGTTCAATCCTTACTATGATCCTGACTCTGGGTGCTCCCTGAACAGATGTTGTACGTTCTCTCTGTGACCTGCGTGGGTTTTCTCCGGGTTAACTGGCATTGGTAAACGTATATATTGTCCCTAGTATGTGTAGGATAGTGCTAGTGTGCGGGGATCGCTGGTCAGTGCGGACAAAACATGGACCTCTCCTCATACCGGAAGCAGACGATAGCTGTACGTGGCCACAACACCTTCACAGTGGTGCAGCAGCATGAATGGTAAAGCTGACGACCTCAAACTATCAAATCAAAAGAGATGGAAGATTGTCGGTAATCTGACTGGGCAAATTATAGATTACCCTGTAGATGTGGGTTGGTTGTTGACGATCTTTCTGCCCATCTGGTGCTGGGTCAGCCTCATTAATCTGGGCCAGGTCCTACACTTTGTGAGTACCCAACCTCCAAGATTAGTTTAGTTTAGTTTGGAGATACAGCGTGGAAACAGGGCCTTCGGCCCACCGCATCCACATCGACCCGGGATGGCGGGACTGTTATATGTTGATAGAATGGAGCGGCTGGGCTTGTATACTCTAGAATTTAGAAGGATGAGAGGGTATCGCATTGAAACATATAAGATTATTAAGGAATTGAACACGCTAGAGGCAGGAAACATGTTTCCCGATGTTGGGGGAGTCCAGAACCAGGGGTCACAGTTTAAGAATAAGGGGTAAGCCATTTAGAACGGAGATGAGGAAAGACTTTTTCACACAGAGAGTTGTGAGTCTGTGGAATTCTCTGACTCAGAAGGCAGTGGAGGCCAATTTTCTGGATGCGTTCAAGAGAGAGTTAGATAGAGTTCTTAAAGATAGCAGAGTCAAGGGATATGGTGAGAAGGCAGGAACGGGGGTACTGATTGGGGATGATTAGCCATGATCACATTGAATGGCGGTGCTGGCTTAAAGGGCCGAATGGCCTACTCCTGCACCTATTGTCTATTGTCTATTGACCAGACAGCCCCACACACTAACACTATCTTAAACACAGTAGGGGCAATTTACAATTTTACCAAAGCCAATTAAGCTACAAACCTGGATGTCTTTGGAGTGTGGGAGGAAGCCTGAGATCCCGGAGAAACCTCCGCTGGGCATAGGGAGAATGAACAAATTCCGTACAGACAGCACCCGTAGTCAAGATCGAACCCGGGTCTCTGGCGCTGTAAGGCAGCAACTCTACCACTGCGCCACCATGCTGCTCTAAGTAGATGACCTCCCCTCCATTCTTCATTAGCGTTACTAACTTAGCGATAATGAACGTGTTGGAGTAAACTGTTGGAGCTTTGATCTCTGATGTAAGTAGAATATAGATGGTCATTCAAAGGTAGACTGTTATAGGAGAGTGTAAGGATGGTGAGGTGTTCAGTGCACACAGGGTAGTAGTGGGAGGGGATTAACAGTTTCCTCTGGAAAAACAGCCAACATAATCAAGAACCTTTCTCACTCTGGTCAATCCCGCTTCTCTCCTCCCCCATTGGGTAGAAGGTATAAAAGCTTGAAAGCACGCACCACCAGACCCAGGAAACAGCTTCTTCCCCACTGTAATCAGACTATTTAATGGTCCTCACCCCCGATCTTCCAACCTACCTGCATTTCAATAATAAAGTATCAATCAATCTTATCAGGAACCGCAAAACTCTCATTTTAGTGTACGCTCCTGGGGAGAGTGTTGGTGATTTTCCACATGTTTTTTGGCTAGCGTCATTATTATTTCAAGGGCACTCCATGAGGATTAATGCTACATGCAACAGCAGTTTAGCACATCAGAACCAAAAGAGCAAAACCATTTTCCTTTTTGTTAACATCTGACATTTATAGAAATATATAAGGTACAAGCTTTGGAGCAAAAGTTGTTATAACAAAACATATATTTTACAGCTATTCATTATGTCCTTCCAAACAGCTTCCCATACACAGAATTATTTTTAAAGTACATCTATTGGTGTGGCAGACACAACCACAGCCCAGGGGCATGGCAGCAAAATGGTTATGATCATCAAACAATCCAGAGGCACGGGTTCAAATCCCACAGTGGGAGGTGAGGAGTTCACATTTATTTAGTTTAATAAATCTAGAATAAAAGAGGTAGTCTAGGTGATGGTGACTGAGAAACGACTGCATTGTTTTAAGGTCATAAGGTCATAAGGAATAGGAGTAGAATTAGGCCATTCGGCCCATCAAATCTACTCCGCCATTCAATCTTGGCTGGTCTATCTCTCCCTCCTAACTCCATTAGAAACATAGAAACATAGAAAATAGGTGCAGGAGCAGGCCCTTCGGCCCTTCGAGCCAGCACCGCCATTCGTTGCGATCATGGCTGATCGTCCCCAATCAATAACCCGTGCCTGCCTTCTACCCATATCCCTTGATTCCACCATATCCCTTGATTCCATTCTCTTGCCTTCTCCCCATAACCTCTGATACCCGTATAATCACAAATCTATCTATCTCCACCTTATGAAAAACCTTAAAAGCGTATTGGAGAAAAAAATGTACAGCTTTCACTGTGTCAGGGTTATAAGTGTCTCCTTACCCACAGCAATGCAATCACATCTGAAGTAACCCAGTCACTCAGTTCAGACAATAGACAGTAGACAATAGGTGCAGGAGTAGGTCATTTGGCCCTTCGAGCCAGCACCGCCATTCAATGTGATCATGGCTGATCATCCCCAATCAGTACCCCGTTCCTGCCTTCTCCCCATATCCCCTGACTCCGCTATTTTTGAGCCCTATCCAGCTCTCTCTTGAAAGCATCCAGATAACCTGCCTCCACCGCCCTCTGAGGCAGAGAATTCCACTCTGAAGCAGAAAATTCCACATGGATTGTTTTCTCTGGAACGCCAGAGGCTGAGGGGAGATCTAACAGAAGTATATAAAATTATGAGAGGCATAGATAGGGTAGACAGTCAGGACCTTTTTCCCAGGGAGGAAGTGTCAAAAAACTTGAGGGCAGAGCTTTAAGGCGAGAGGATCAAAGTTTAGAGAAGATATACGGGGCAGGGTTTGTACACAGGGGGTGGTGGGTGTCTGGAGCACTGCCAGGGGTGGTGGTGGAGGAAGATACAATAGTGGCATTAAAAAGGCTTTCAGATAGGCACAGGGATAAGTAGGGAATAGAGGGATATGAATCATGGGCAGGCAGGAGGGGGGTATAACTTATAGAAGTATATAACATCATGAGGGGAAAAGATATGGTAAATTCACAGAGTCCTGTACACAGGGTAGGGGAATCAAGAACCAGACAACCAGATCGCATGGGATCCAAGGAGAGATAGCTGAATGGATAGAAAATTGGCTCCATGGAAGGAAGCAGAGGGTGATGGTGGTAGTTGCTTCTCAGATTGGATGCCTGTGACTAGTGGCGTGCCTCAGGGTTTGGTGCCGGGCCTGTTACTGTTTGCCATCTACATCAACGATTTGGATGAGAACATACAGAGCAAGATTAGCAAGTTTGCTGATGATAGAAAAGTTTGTGGTTTTGCAGATAGTGAAGATGGTTGTGAACGATTGCAGCAGGATCTGGATCGATTGGCCAGGTGGGCTGAGGAATGGTTGATGGAATTTAATACAGAGAAGTGTGAGGTGTTGCATTTTGGGACATTGAAGAAGGGCAGGACCTACACAGTAAATGGTTGGCCTCTGGGTAGTGTTGTAGAGCAGAGGGATCTAGGAGTACAGGTGAATGGTTCCTTGAAGGCCGAGTCACAGGTAGATAAGTAGCAAAGTGGGCAGGAGAGGGATGGATAGGACAGAAACAATATCTCCGAGAGGGTGGCACCAGGTTGCTTTAGTTCGTTGAGTTAGATTTAGCTCTTGGGGTCTAACAGAATCACGGGATATGGGGGAAAAGCAGGAACGGGGTACTGATTTTGGATGATCAGCCATAATCATATTGAATGGCGGTGCTGGCTCGAAGGGCCGAATGGCCTACTCCAGCACCTATTTTCTACATCTCTATGTTTCTTGCTGTTGGTGAGCAGAAGTCATCTGCTTGAGAGATGAAGGGGGATTGTTACAGAGACATTATACCATCATGTCCAGCTGTGAGGTGGAGCTCAGAGCTGTGGATGATCAGGCAGTGTTAGTGGAGGGGCAGATAGAGAGAGAGAAAGAGAGAGGGAGATAGGGAGAGACAGGTAGTTTAGTTTAGTTTATTGAGGTCATGGATGGAACTGTCCCCAAACCAAGCTGTGATGCATCCTGATAAATGCTTTCTATGGTGCATCTGTAGAAGTTGGTGAGAGTTGTTGGGGACATGCCAAACCTCCTTAACCTTCAAAGGAAGTAGAGGCATTGGTGTGTTTTCTTGGTTGTTGCTTCAATATGGGTGGTCCAGGAGAAGTTGTTGGTGACAGGAATTTGAAGTTTTCAACCATCTGTACTTCGGTGTCGTCAATGCAAACTGGGGCATGTGCACCTCATTGCTTCCTGAAGCCGATCACTATCTCCTTTGTCTTGCTGACATTGAGAGAAAGGACACGGGTTCTCAATCTCCTTCCTGTCCTCCGTCTCATCATTACTTGATATCCGGCACACAATGATGATGTAGTTAGTGAATTTGAATATTGAGTTAGAGTGGGAGGAGAGAGATCGGGGAGAGAGAGAGAAAGAGAGAGAGCAAGAGAGAGAAAGAGAGAGAAAGAAAAAGAGAGAAAGAGTGAGAAAGAAAAAAAAGAGAAAGAGAGAGAGAGAATGGAGAGAGAGATCAAAGAGAGGCAGAAAACGGAGTTAGTATTAAAGATGTATAACCTGATTCAAACTGATAAAGCAAGTTACCTGGGATTGTTGAATTCTATATTGAGTCTGAAATATTGCAAAGTTCCCCCAAAGGAAAACAGAGTGTTCTTTCTCAGGCATTATTAGAGCAGAGGCCACAGGCCGAGAGACTGGAATGAAAATGAGATGGAGAATTAAAGTGACAGGTAACTAAAAGCTGAGGGCAGGTGCAGGCTGAATGCTGGCACCCCCTCCATGCTCCACGCTCCATGTTCACTTTTTCCAATGTCCATGGGTGTGTCCCTGGTATGAGCAGTCCACATCGTGAGCAGCCTTGGCAATGCACCAGGTTAGGGGAGGTGCGAGTGAATTCTTGCTCCACTGAACACGATCCGATCATGAGAAGGGAGGAGCCTTAAAGACAGTTCCATATCCTGCAGACACACAAGAGCTGGGCATCACGGTGGTGCAGCAGTAGAGTTGCTTCCTTACAGTCCTTGCAGCGCCAGAGATCCAGGTTCGATCCCGACTACGGGTGCTGTGTGTGTGGAGTTTGTACATTCCTCCCACACTCCAAAGACGTACAGCTTTGTAGGCTAATTGGCCTGGTGTATCTGTAAATTGTCCCCAGTGTGTGTTGGGAAGTGTTAATATGCGGGGATGGCCGGTCGGTACGGACTCGGTGGGCCGAAGGGCCTGTTTTTGCGGTGTATCTTGAAACTAAAACTAAACTAAACGTTCTGATAAAACATGGGTGAGAGAACTGGGTTGGCTCCCAGCCTAATGAAATGAAGAGCCGTGGGAAGGTTGACTGGGATGGGAGAGTAGTGCCGTGGGAAGGTTGACTGGGACGGGAGAGTAGAGCCATGGGAAGGTTGACTGGGATGGGAGAGTAGACCTGATTAATTGATTGAAACTATATTATCACATGTGACATGTCACAGTGGAATTCTTTGTTTTGCACACCATACACAACGTATGCAAAGAGACGTCATGTAAAGGGTGCGGACAAAGTTACAAAGTACTCAGTGTAATCCCTAAAGGGCCTGTCCCACCCGGCACCCGTCATAGTCGCAGCAGGTGGCCGAAAATTCTCAACATGTTGCAAATCCAACGGCGACCAGAAAAACGTACGACTCTTTGGGCGACTACTCACGACCATACAGGTGTCACGTGTCGACATGTCGCGGGGTGACGCCTGTATTGTCATGAGTAGTCGCCCAAAGAGTCGTACCTATTTCTGGTCGCCGCTGGATATTCAACATGTTGAACATTTTCGGCGACCTGCTGCGACTATGACGGGTGCCGGCAAGTCACCGAAAAAATTGTGTAAGTGGGACAGGCCCTCAATGGTCCCTCTTTATTCTCTCAGAATCAAAGGATGTGCCTTTAGAAAGGAGGACGACATTCTTTAGTCAGAGGGTGGTGAATCTGTGGAATTCATTGCCACAGACGGCGTGGAGGCCATGTCATTCGGTAATTTTAATGTGGAGATTGACCGATTCTTGATTAGTACGGGTGTCAGTGGTTATCGGGGAGAAGGCAGGAGAATGGGGTTGAGAGGGAAAGATGGATCAGAATGATTGAAGGACAGATTAGACTCGATGGGACAAATGGCCTAATTCTGCTCCTTGAACTTAAGAATTGATGAACTCTCGGTGTACAACTACTATGTACTGTATCTGAGATGCTTATCTAAGATGTATCTAACTGTTTATGTACAGTGATGCTGATACTGAACTGGATAATAACATTAATTTCACTGTCGGTATATGTGAAAAATAAAGTACCATTGAAAGTACCAATGAACCATAAAACCAAGCCTATGACTTCAGAATTCATGAACTTCTTCATCAAAACAGGATCTGGATACTAACGTTTCTGGGTGATGAGCCCAAGTTTGATTTTTAGTTTAGAAATACAGTATGGAAACAGGCCTTTCAGCCCACCGAGGCTCATCAACCATCGATCACCCCTTCAATCTAGTTCTATAAATTCCTACTTTCGCGTCCACTCCTTTACACATTAGGGGCCATTTACAGCGGGCCAATTAACCTACAAACCCGCACGTCTATGGGATGTGGGATGAAGCCGTAACACCCGGAGAAATTCCACGCAGTCACAGAGAGAACGGATAATCTCCACTGAGACAGCACCCGCGGTCAGGATCGAACCCGGTTTTAGTTTAGTTTAGAGATACAGTGCGAAAACAGACCTTCAGCACCGACCGGCGATCCCCACACATTAACACTATCATTACACCCACGAGGGACAATGTTTACATTTACACAAAGCCAATTAACCTACAAACCTGTACGTCTTTGGAGTGTGGGAGGAAACCAAAGATCTCGGAGAAAGCCCATGCAGGTCACGGGGAGAACGTACAAACTCCGTACAGACAGCACCCGTAGTCAGGATCAAACCCGGAGCTCCGGCGCTGCATTCGCTGTGAGGCAGCAAGTTACCGCTGCTCCACCATGACCGCTGCTCTCCCCGCTGCACCACTATCCACCCTGTCTCACGACAGTCATGGTCTGGAGCTTTGACCTCCAAGTTATGTTGGTATGAACAGAATTTTGACACATTGTGTAATGCACAACTGAGATCAGGAGAAGGTGAAATTGACCAGAAGTTCCCAATCAAATCTGAGGATTGATGCGATTTCTCCTGGAAAGCATTATTAGTGCACTTAATCAAAATTGCAATGGCACTAAATCTGTGTCGAAAATGTGAAATGTCAAAATGTAATTTACTCCAGTCATAAGGGTCCCGACCTGAAACATCTCCTGTCCATTCCCTCCACAGATGTTGCCTGACCTGCTGAGTTACTCCTCCTATCCTGGATCCAGTCACTCTGTGGACAGAATTATACATTGTCATTCCGCTGGCTGGTTAGCACGCAACAAAAAAGCTTTTCACTGCACCTCAGTACACGTGACAATAATAAATAAACTAGACTAAACTAAATAAACTAAACTAAGACAAAATGTTAGAGGAAGGAACTGCAGATGCTGGTTTAAACCGAAGATAGACACAAAATGCTGGAGTAACTCAGCGGGACAGGCAGCATCTCTGGGGAGAAGGAATGGGTGGCATTTTGGGTCGATATCCCAGGATGTTTGGTTGCTTTTTGTCCCAGGTTGCTTTCAAGAGAGAGCTAGATAGGACTCTTAAAAATAGTGGAGTCAGGGGATATGGGGAGAAGGCAGGTAACTGATTGGGGATGATCAGCCATGATTACATTGAATGGCAGTGCTGGCTCGAAGGGCCAAATGGCCTACTCCTGCACCTATTGTCTATTGTCTATTGTCTATTGATGGAAGGAATGGGTGACGTTTTGGGTAGAGACCACAAAGTCACCCATTCCTTCTCTCCAGAGATGCTGCCTGCCCCGCTGAGTTACTCTAGCCTTTCGTGTCTATCTTCAAACTAAACTAAAAACCTGTACCATTGAATATTTAGGTATATTGTACAATCTACCTTCCGCCAACTTTGTTGAGATGAAGGAATGCAATGTTATGATCGAGTGCCAGATGACATTTCCCATCTGGAGTCCTGACAGGATTAAAATCCTGCAGGAATGCTTTATTTCTTATTCCGTGCTTTGACAGTTAAAGCTGTTTACCTCTGCACCCAAGTTCCAGCGGTGGAACGTGAAGGCGATTCTTTAATATAATGGCTGGATACCCGCGCTCCCTGCAAACATGGTGCCTGACTAAAGATAGACACAAAATGCTGGAGTAACTCAGCGGGACACACTGCATGTCTGGAGAGAAGGAATGGGTGACGTTTCCCGGTCGAGACCCTTCTTCAGACTGACTCAACTGCAAATGTGATAAACATTTCATAGGCCGAGTTGAACTCTTCACATGCGGCACAGTTGGTAGAGTTGCTGTCTCACGGTGTCAGAGACATGGGTTCAATACTAACTTTAGACTTTAGAGATACAGCGTGGTAACAAGCCCCTGGACTCACCAAGTCCATGCCGACCAGCGATCACACCCGTGCACTAACACTATCCTACACACACGGGCAATTTACAATTTTTATCAAAGCCAATTAACCTATAAACTTGAAGGTAGACAAAAATGCTGGAGAAACTCAGCGGGTGAGGCATCATCTATGGGGCAAAGGAAATAGGCAATGTTTCGGGCTGAAACCCTTCTTCATGTCTTCGGGGGGAGGAGGAGAACTTCTTCAAAGTAGGCATACCTTGAGGAGATTTCGCAGTGGAGTATACAAAGTGTTTAAGATGAGGCAGCATCTGTTGAAGAGGTTCTCCTCCTCCCTCCGAAGACATGATGAAGGGTTTCGGCCCGAAACGTGGCCTATTTCCTTCGCTCCATAGATGCTGCCTCACCCACGGAGTTTCTCCAGCATTTTTGTCTACCTTCGATTTTCCAGCATCTGCAGTTCCTTCTTGAACCTACAAACCTGTACCACTTTGGAGTATGGCGGGAAGCCAGAGCACCCGGAGAAAACCCACATGGTCACAGGGAGAACGTACGAACTCCGTACAGATAGCAACCATAGTCAGGATCAAACTTGGGTCTCTGGCACTGTAAGGGAGCAACTCTACCGCTGAGCCATTGTGTGCCACTGTGACCTTGTATTAGGTATGTTGCAAAGCCTACCTGAAGCGTCGCTGAAAATCTGTCGCTGCGGGTGTGCGCGATTTTGGCGCCGTTTAGAGGGGGCGGGTTTAAAACGCGATTTTCTCTAGGCTGTTCCAATCGAAGATGTTCAGCCTTGTAAAATATTAACGAAAAATCGCTGAAAGACCCAGTCGCAAAAGCTATTATTAGTTTTAAAGGCCTTGAATAATAGTTATAGTAGTTTAAAAATCAATCTCTAAACCCGCGACCACCAGCAACCGCAGGGTCTCATAAAGCAGACAACTGAAGGAAGGCTGTATATTTTTACATTAAAAAGGGCTTCTAAAGATCCCTTTATACAAAGTTTAATATTGCGAGTAGCTCATTTTGGGCCCATTATATCCCGCAGTATTTTTCTCGGCATTTGGGGGCACAAATCTACCGCAATGTGAACGTTCTAAACCAGCGCGTTCACAGGATCCCACTAGAAAGCTGATTTAAATGGGCATTTATTTACAGCAATTGAACACTAAATTCCTTCCATTTGGTCTATAAATTAATGTAAATTAGATTTAAAAATCATGTTTTATTGTGAATTATTTGTGAATATTATTTGGACATTTAGGCTATTTAAAAATGTTAATCATTTATTAAAAAATGGATAGATGTTTAGATCTAGTAATTGAAGTCTGAAATTAGCTACAATTAGGTAACTAACTAATTATATGCTTTAATTTCAGGTCATCCAAGTAAGATTATTTTATATTTGTTTCAGAATGCTTCAATCTATGATAACTGAAAATTTCATTCAGTTCTCTTAATTTTTAAGAAAGTTATGGGCTTTTGACTGTTCACGATCACAGCTTTTTTGTTATGACCATAGAAAATCAATAGGGAACAAGATGCTCATTTCCGAGTATGAAAATGGCCATAACTTTTTAAATACTTGAGATATGAAAGTGAATTAGGTGTCAAATTAAACTTATTTTTATGCTTTATCTGATGGGATAAATTGCAGACTTGATTTTTAAAATCTCAAAATTTTGTAACATTGCTACTTGTATGCTGACTGAGTGGAGGTTACATGTTCTCTGCATGGGTTTCATCTGGGTGCTCCGGTTTCCTCCCACAGAGGTTCATTGGCCTCTGTAAAGTGGTTCTTGTGTGCAGGGAGTTTATACGAAAGTTGAGATGATAGAACTAGCGAGAATGGGTGATCAATGGTCGGCATGGACCAGTGGGCTATAGGGGCTGTTTCCATGCTGTATCTCTAAACTGAAATTAAATTAAGTTGACTGAAACAGAAGCATGCAACAAAATAAAATCTCTGACAGAGTGCAGAGACATCTTATGGTTGACTTCAATGTTACTATTAGTGTCAGGAAGGACCAGCATTCAATGGTCACATAAATAACATACAAAGAAAGCACAATAGATGATAAACTGGTCATGATTAATGTTGCAGCTGTAACCATTGTTTCCTCCAATGTTTTGTTTAAAGCAAATTATTACACTTGAAATTCATTCAAGCAAATTCATTCAAAGAAAACAGTTTCATGCTGTTGAAAATCGAGCAAACACAGCATGGAGCTATTTTACATTCAGAAAGTATTCAGACTCCTTCACTTTTTCCACATGTTGTTACATTACAGCCTTATTCTAAAAGGGATTAAATTCATTTTTTTACCATCAATCTACACACAATACCCCAGAATGAAGAAGTGAAAACAGGTGTTTAGAAAGTTTTGCAAAGTAATTAAAAATGAATAACTGAAATATCGCATTTACGTAAGTATTCAGACCCTTTGCTATGACACTCAAAATTGAGTTTAGGTTCATCCTGTTTCCATTGATTATCCTTGAGATGTTTCTACAACTTGATTGGAGTCCACCAGTGGTAAATTAAATTGATTGGACATGATTTGGAAAGGCACACACCTGGCTATATAAGGTCCCACAGTTGACAGTGCATGTCAGAGCAAAAACCAAGCCATGAAGATGAAGGAATTGTCGGTAGACCTCCGAGACAGGATTGTGTCGAGACACTGATCTGGGGAAGGGTATAAAACAATTTCTGCAGCATTGCAGGTCCCGAAGAACATAGTGGCCTCCGTCATTCTTAAATGGAAGAACTTTGGAACCAAGGACTCTTCATAGAGCTGGCCGCCCGGCCAAACTGAGTAATCGGGGGAGAAGGTCCTTGGTCAGGGAGGTGACCAAGAACCTGATGGTCACTGTGACAGAGCTCCAGAGTTCCTCTGTGGAGATGGGAGAACCTTCCAGAAGGACAACTTTATCTGCAGCACTCCACCAATCAGCACTCACCTTTATGGTAGAGTGGCCAGACGGAAGCCACTCCTCAGTAAAAGGCACATGACAGCCCGCTTGGTGTTTACCAAAAGGCACCTAAACAAGGTTCTCTGGTCTGATGAAACCAAGATTGAACTCTTTGGTCTGAGTGCCAAGCGTCATGTCTGGAGGAATCCAGACACTGCTCATCACCTGGCCAATACCATACCTACGGTGAAGCATGGTGGCGGCAGCATCATGCTGTGGGGATGTTTTTCAGCGGCAGGAACTGGGAGACTAGTCAGTATCGAGGGAAAGATGAACGGAGCAAAGTACAGAGAGATTCTTAATGAAAACCTGCACCAGTGCATTCTGCTACCAGACTGGGGCAGAGGTTCACCTTCCAACAGGACAACGACCCTAAGCACACAGCCAAGTCAATGCAGGAGTAGCTTTGTGACAAGTCTGTGAATGTCCTTGAGTGGCCCAGCCGGAGCCCGGACTTGAACCCGATCGAATATCTCTGGAGGGACCTGAAAATAGCTGTGCATCGATGCTCCCCACCCAACCTGACAGAGCTTGATAGGATCTGCAGAGAAGAATGGGAGAAATTACCCAAATACAGGTGTGCCAAGCTTGTGGTGCCATATGCAAGAAGACATGAGGCTGTAATCGCTGCCAAAGGTGCCTCAACAAAGTACTGAGTAAAGGGTCTGAAAATGTATGTAAATGAGTTATTTATTTTTAATTACTTTGCAAAAATTTCTGAACACCTGTTTTCGCTTTTTTTTATTATGCGGTATTGTGTGTAGATTAATGATTAGAAAAATGAATGTCATCCATTTTAAAATAAGGCTGTAATGCAACAAAATGTGGAAAAGTGAAGGGGTCTGAATACTTTGTGAATTTGAGGAATTCCCTGCCACAGAGGGCAGTGGAGGCCAAATCACTGGATGGATTTAAGAGAGAGTTAGATAGAACTCTAGGGGCCAGTGAAATCAAGGGATATGAGGAGAAGGCAGGCACGGGTTGTTGATTGGGGACGATCAGCCATGATCGCTGGCTCGAAGGGCCGAATAGCCTCCTCCTGCGCCTATTTTCAATGTTTCTATGATGCAATACCAATTTTTATCCGTTTGCTTATAAACTGTGTCCCTTCATTCCATGCACGTCTATATGCCTATCCAAAAAATCTCTGTCGTATCTGCCTCCACCAGCAGACTCGGCGGATGAATTCCAAGGACTCAGCAGCCTGTTAAAAGCCACTATTATCTCTGGCACCACCACCATTCAGCGGTTCACTGCTTCAATGGTTCTTTGTTGTCACATACGCTCAGCACAGTGAAATTCTTCTGCACAACCCATAGCAGCACAGTCACCATATTTTGGCGCCATTTACAAAGAAAACGTTCTAGGTCCAACATCAGAAGTTCAGTCCCGTACAGGAAGTACTGCAGTGCCCCTAATCCAGGTACACCCAGGTAATCCTCCGTCCGCTGAAGGCTTACTACACAACATTCCTCTCCTCGCCCGAGCTCCTTTATGCCCCTGGGGTACCTAATGCACCCACAGGTGCTGTAGAAAGAACACTCAATTCCAAACTCAAGGAGAGATGACTTGATTTGATCGTTGTACCTGTCCACTGAAGCAGGTAGGGTGGACACAGGGACTTCCTGCATTGCACGCTTCCACATAGTGCAGATGCATGGAGACAGCACTTGTGTCCTTGTGGCGATCTCCTTGGACACGGCCTGCCCAGAGCACCTGGCTGTGGCTTTAGAGGTCTCTTTGCACACAAGACATGCCTTCCAACATGGAGTGTTGGAAAATGTCAGCCACCTCCTCCCTTCATTGTAGCAGCCTTTCTTCCAATTCTAGAAGGGACCCGACCCGAAAAAGGAAAAGTCACCTCTTCCTTTTACTCCACAGATGCTGCCTGACCCTCTGAGTTATTCCAGCACTTTGTATCTATCTTATTTCCAGTAGCAATGCTGGTGCTTGCATTGTGGTACATCGCTTTCAGCGGCGGCACGGTGGCGCAGCGGTAGAGTCGCTGCCTTACAGCGCTTTCAGTGTCAGAGTCCCGGGTTCGATCCTGACTGCAGGTGGTTGTCAGTACAGAGTTTGTACCTTCTCTCCGTGACCTGCGTGGGTTTTCTCCGAGATCTTTGGTTTCCTCCCACACTCCAAAGACGTACAGGTTTGTAGGTTAATTGGCTTGGTATAAATGTAAATTGTCCCTAGTGTGTGTAGGATGGTGTTAATGTGCGGGATGGCTGGTCAGTTCAGACTCCATGGGCTGAAGGGCCTGTTTCCGCGCTGTATCTATAAACTAAAGGGCCTATCCCACTTGGGCGTCATTTGCACGTCATTTACGCTACATCATTTACACGTCACGACGCACACGATGAGCGCATGGTGATGCGCACGTGATACGCGCATGGCGTGCATTATGTGTGCATGGCGCATGGTGACGTAGGCAGTGACGCGCGCGGTGCCCCAGGATTTGGGGATTCACAAAATCTTCGTGCTCCAACTGTGTGATGCGCAAATGACGCCCAAGTGGGACAGGCCCGTTAGAAATCGCTGAAGGTCCTGGTGTAACATCGTTAGAACTACACGACCTCACCGCTCCTCGGTGTTAGTGTTAGTGCAGCATTAGCATTCTTAGAATAAAGGGGAGATCATTTAAGACTGAGGTGAGAAAAACCTTTTCACCCAGAGAGTTGTGAATTTATGGAATTCCCTGCCACAGAGGGCAGTGGAGGCCAAGTCACTGGATGGATTTAAGAGAGAGAGTTAGATAGAGCTCTAGGGGCTAGTGGTGTCAAGGGATAGGGGGAGAAGGCAGGCACGGGTTATTGATAGGGGACGATCAGCCATGATCACAATGAATGGCGGTGCTGGCTTGAAGGGCCGAATGGCCTCCTCCTGCACCTATTTTCTATGATTCTATGTTTCTATTACGCAGCAACACCCAGCTACTGTGAGTCTGACATTGAAGTTCTCATTCTTTCTGCAAATTTCACAGTTATCATTAACACCAAAAACATGGATTGCCGCCAATTCTAGGCTGTAGGTTACACAACAATCTTATTGCTTAAACGTCACCCATTCCTTCTCTCCAGAGATGCAGTCTAACCTGTTGAGTTACTCCAGTTTTTTGTGTCTCTTCGGTTTAAAACAGCATCTAGTTTCTTCCGACACAATCTTATTGTTTAATTTAATTTACTTTAGAGATACAGCACAGCAACAGGCCCTTCAGCCCACTGCGTCCAAGCTGACCGGCGAACCCTGTGTACTAACACTATCCTAAACACCAGAGACTATTTACAAATGTTCTTTAAACCAAAGCCAAATTAACCTACAAACCAGTACGTCTTTGGAGGATGGGAGGAGACCTGCGCACCCTGAGAAAACACACACAGTCACAGGGAGAACGTGCAAACTTCGTACAGACAGTACCCATGGTCAGGATCGGACGTGACCCTCTCGTGCTGTCAGGCTACCACTGTGCCATCTTGCTGCCCTAATTACTGACAATGTTTTGAAGGGGAGAAATAATTGGGCAATATTTGCCTTGCAAGTAGATTTGGAGATGTGCTTCTGATAGTATCTTGGCTTTTGGCATGGTTCCAGTGCATGGTACATTATTTTGAATGATGCTGTGATTATTTGGCATTTTACCTTCATCTCCTTCCATTGATATTTCTCATGTAGTTGTCCCACCGTTGACCACTTCCCAGTCGCCCTCTTGTCCCACCTTCCATCAACACGCATTCACAGAGACTTGATCTATCAACAGTGTCAGGACTGCTAAGATGTTGCCAGGACTTGAGGGCCTGAGCTATGGGGAGAGGTTGAGCAGGTAAGGATTGTGTTCCTTAGAGCACAAGAGGACGAGGACTGATCTTATAGAGTGGTGTAAAACCACAAGGGGAATAGATATGGGAGATGCACAGCCTTTTACCAAGAGGGGCAGAATTAAGAATCAGGGAACATAGGTTTAAGGTGAGAGGGGCAAGATTTAATAGGAAGCTGAAGTGCAGCATTTTTACACAGAGGGTGGTGAGCGAATGGAATGTCCTACCAGAGGAAGTAGTTAAGGCAGGTAATTTAAAAACATTTAAAAGGCATGTGGCCAAGTACTGGATAGAAAAGGTTTAGAAGGATATGGGCCAAACGTGGGCAGATGGGACTAGCATAGATGTGGAATCTTGGTCAGCACGGGCAAGTTGGGCCGAAGGGCCTGTTTCGTGCCGTGTGACTCTATGACTATGACTGCAGCCGTGTTGAGAAACATGAAGGATTCAGATTAGAAAACTCAGAGCAGCTCTGAAAAGAAATCTCTGGGGTGATACAAATAACCAGGCAAAAATAAGCAGTGCAACACGACTTAGATAAATGCCTTGGAGAAAATAACATTCCGGATGATTTAAATTAATCTGCGATTTGACTGAGTTTGAGATCAAATAGCTTAATCAAATTTATACTCAACATCATGTTACCATCTCCCTGAGACTGTGAGTCGCATTTGTTCAGATTCCAGATCTTCCCAACTGCAGCAAAAAATAGTTTATTTGTTTGCATTGAAGTTTACAACAGAGTGGAGAGAATGTAAATCCCGCTGGCATTGGACAGATATGTGTGCAATGTTCCACTTCAAACACATAGAAACACAGAAAATAGCAGGAGGAGGCCATTCAGCCCTTCGAGCCAGCACCGCCATTCAATATGATCAAGAGTTTTATTGTCATGTGTCCCAGATAGGACAATGAAATTCTTGCTTGCTGCAGCACAACAGGATATGTAAACATAATACAAAATGGAAGATAAAGGTCCAGTGTGTCTATAGACCATATATACACAATAAATAAACAGATATAGTGCAATAATAATAATACTGTTAATAATAGATCATGGCAAATCATCCAAAATCAGTACCCCGTTCCTGCTTTCTCCCCATATCCCTCGTTAGCCCGAAGAGCTATATCTAACTCTCTCTTGAATGCATCAAGAGAGAGTACATCAAGTTCTTTAAGAGTCACTGTGTACAAGTCACAATTAAGAGGATATGGGAGCAGGGGGGAAGCCCTATGGTTCCTCACGCCCGTTCACCGTTCAGTAAACGAGTTTATTCCTGACTAATGGCAGACTAGGACTGGATTCCTTGGAGTGCAAGAGGCTGAGGACTGATATAATACAGGAGCATAAAACCATGAGGGGAATACATAGGCACAGTGCTTTTACCCAGACTAGGGGAAACAAGAACCAGAAGTAGGAGTAAGGTGAGAGGGGGAAGATTTAATAGGAACATGAGGTGCAACTTGTTTCCAGAGAGGGTGGTAGATATATGTGACAAGCTGCCAGAGGAGATATACAGTATGAGGCAGGTACTGTAACAACAGTTAAAAGACATTTGGGCAAGTATATTGACAGGAAAGTCTGGTGACTATGAAGAAGGCAATTGTTGTTCCACAACCAATCATTTGGATAATCAGTGGTTGGAGATGTGAACACAAATGTCTGGACACAAATCCTTTCCCCCCTCTCCCATTTCTAGTAGCATGACCTCATCTCACTGCATGTCATCGAGGATGCCTTGGAAACAAGAAAAATTGCATTTTTATAAAATAGACCTTTCTTTCAAAACACCACACGTCATAAAGTGAGCACTTAGTTTATTTGATGAATGCATCGGTTGTTTCCTCTGTCTCTCTAAAATACAGATCATACTGCAGATGCAATGTTTCATTACTGAGTGCTGATGGCCATTTTCAATGCAGTGAGTTGATCTGTGGTGATCTCATAGGGAAAGGTTTACGGGTGACTCATCGGATCAGCAAACGTTGGCATTTGTCATGGAGGAAGTCCGTAACTATTTCACACACACAGCCCTCGAATTGTCAGTGGTACAGCTGGTAGAGCTGCTGCCCCACAGCACCAGAGGCCCGGGTTCGATCCTGACCTCAGCGTGGAGTTTGCACGTTCTTCCTGCGACTGCCTAGGTTTCCTCCACGTGCTCCGGTTTCCTCCCACATCCCAAAGACGTGTGGGTTTGTAGGTTAGTTGGCCTCTGTATATATTGGCCCCTAAAGTGTAGGGAGTGGATGAAAAAGTGGAATGACATAGAACTGCAGATAATGCTTTATACCGAAGATAGACACACAATGCTGGAGTAACTCAGCGGGCAGGCAGCATCTCAGGAGAGAAGGAATAGGTGATGTTTCGGGTCAGAACCCTTCTTCAGACTGAAGAATAGAGTTCACAGCCTTACCGTGCCAGACACAGTTCTAGAGGCATATCCTCAATGGAGTAGAGGTGAACCAGACAGCACCCTAGCTCATGGAAGTACTGTTCAGAAGCTTGATAACATAGGGGAAGAAACTGTTCCTGAGTCTGGCAGTTTGTGCTTTCGTAAGGTCATAAGGGATAGGAGTAGAATTAGACCATTTGGCCCATCAAGTCTACTCCGCCATTCAATCATGAGTGATCAATCTCTCCCTCCTAACCCCATTCTCCTGCCTTCTCCCATAACCCCTGACACCTGTACAACTGTAATCAAGAATCTATCTATCTCTGCCTTTAAAGCTTCTGTACCTTCTGGCAGATGGGAACCCAAATAACCCTTGCTTTCCCTCTTGCTCCATCCCTCCCCCTTCCCAGTTCTCTGACCAGTCTGACTGTCTCAGACTACATTTTATCTCTGTTTGCTTTGTCGTTACCTTCTCCCAGCTAACGATGATCTATTCTACATTTTCCTTGATTCTCATTCCCTTTATCCCGTTGTGGCGTCAGCCTAAACAGGGCCACTCCATGCTCAAACCCTCGTCAACCGTTTTCACGCCTTACACTTCCTTATCTCTGTATCACCCTCTCCCCTGACATCAGTCTGAAGAAGGGTCTCAACCCACAACATCACCCATTCCTTCTCTCCAGAGATGCTGCCTGTCCCGCTGTGTTACTCCAGCATTTTGTGTCTATCTTCAGAAGAAAGGATTGGGGAGCAGATTGGCTTGGTTCCGTGCTGTAGCTTTAAACTAAACTAAACTAAAGTGATCAAGTACAACACAGTGAACTAACATCACTCATCCTCTTCTCTCCTACTTTGTATTGTCCCATTACTCATTATCATTAATCCTTCACGTTGGACAATGAAAGTGATATTCTCTATTTTTTTCCTTCTTCGCTCAAGAGCTCTGCTCCAATACACACGAACAGGGACCTTAACCACTACGTCCCATTTTCAATCCTTCAACTAATAATGAAGTGAGAATTTTGTTTAAGGTCGAAAACTATTCAATGGAAAATTGCATTACGTGGACGTGATTAAACTGAGAGTTACCCACTCACAGTGAGCTTGTACTACAGCTGTTGATTAAAACCACCATGTGAAGTGACTGCATTTCCTGCATAATGTAACCCAATAAAAACGGCAAAGAAAGAATTGAACACATAAATATTAATAATGGCATTTATCAAGGCAGCTAGTAGTGGTTAGGGTGGTCCACCATCAGCGATGGCAGCCTCGCCAACGGTCTGTCTGTCTTGTCGTCTTTTGTGTTATTTTTAGTGTGTTTTAAAAAGTTTGTGTTAATGTTCTTTGTTTTATGTGGGGGGTGGGGGAGGGGGAAACTTTAAAAAAATCTCTTACCTTGCCGGAGATGCGATTGTTTTCCGGGTCGTATCTCCGGTCGCTCTGCGGCCTAACATCATGAAGCTGGAGGCCTTGCTCGAGACTGACTTTGAGCCTCACCGCGGGGACGTGGACTTGCCACCGGAGCCTGCGATCCCTTGCCTGGGATTTCAATATCGAGGAGCTCGCAGTCTTGGGTAGAGACTGATGTCGAGAGGTTCCAAAGTCACAGTAGGTTCGACCAGCCCTGACCCGGGGTCCGATCGCCCGCGCGGGGGGGCTGAGATCCCCCCGATGCAGGAGCTTGATCGCCCCGATGCGGATGGCTCGACCGATGGCTGCGGGAGCCAAGATCGCCCGACAACGGAAGGTTCAAGTGCCCTGACAAAGAAGGGAAGAGATTTTTTTTTTCGCCTTCCACCAAAGTGAGGGTGACTGGTGGATGTCTATGTTATAATGTATTTGGTATGTCTTGTTGCTTTTTAATGGTATGACTGTATGGCAAATCAAATTCCTCGTATGTTGCAAAACATACTTGGCTAATAAAGTATGATTATGATTACCATTATGATAATCAGATGCTAATCAATCATATTTCATAATATCGTTGTATAAAATCATGAGTGGAATAGAACACGTAGATGCACAGCCTCTTGCCCAGAGTAGGGGAATCGAGGAACAGAAGACATAGGTGAAAGGGAAAGGATTTAATAGGAATCTGAGGGGTAACATTTTCACACAAAGGGTGGTGGGTGTATGGAATAAGCTGCCAGAGGAGGTAGTTGAGGCTGGGACTATCCCAATGTTTAAGAAACAGTTAGACAGGCACATGGATAGGACAGGTTTGGAGGGATATGGACCAAGCACAGGCAGGTGGGACTAGTGTAGCTGGCACATGTTAGCCAGTGTGGGCAAGTTGAACCGAAGGGCCTGTTTCCATGCTGTATCACTCTGTGACTCTATATCAACAATCGATTGGTTGAATCAGCCTTGCACAGTCAGTCAGGATGAAACTTTCAATTACGACTATATTACACCAACTTTCCATTTGATATAATTTGGCTTCAGTATGCTGATCTGCCGAATGAATTGTTTGACAATAAGTGCACAATGTGCGCCTTGTTTGTTCCATTGGTACGAACACTGGTATTGAATAACCAACTAACTAAAAGTAATGACAGCAAGTTCCACTTGATTGGCTTTTCACCACCTGCTCCCGAGAATCCATCCATCTCATTGCAACATCTGCTGCAAAGAAATTCAACTGCCGCTCCTTAACTAAAATAAATATTCTCACAGTCACAGGGCTCTGCTGAAACATTGTTCCACCCTATAAATTCCTTGCATTCTCAGACTTGACAAATGCAAAAATCATTTCCCAGGGTGTCGTGTGATATGAAAACACAGAGATGATCAGAGCGATCGATCGTTTCCCCGGCAGGGAAGATGCATTGATCTTGCGTTTTTTTGTACGTTGACAACTGAACATACAAACCAGTCAATAAGGGATCAATATGCAAATGTGAGGAATCAATTTTGGAGGGAAACATGATGATAATAATTCTAGAATTGTTTGGGGCCGTTTAAATAAGGACACTGGAACTTGTGTGAATCAGTAATACATCATCCACCAGTGGGCCAGTGCCACTGCCAGTGGGTTTAAATCACTCTGCCAGTGGTCCAATGTCACTCTGGCAGTGGACCAACAACTGTGCCAGTGGATCTGTGTCACGGCCGGTGTGTTAGTACATCTGCCAGTGGTTTAATGTCACTGCCAGTGGATCAGAATCACTGCCAGTGGGACAGTGTCACTCTGCCAGTGGATCAGCATCACTGCCAGTGGTTCAGTGTCACTGCCAGTGGGACAGTCACTCTGCCAGTGGTTCAGTGTCACTCTGCCAGTGGTTCAGTGTCACTCTGCCAGTGTGCCGGTGTCACTCTGCCAGTGGTTCAGTGTCACTCTGCCAGTGGTTCAGTGTCACTCTGCCAGTGGTTCAGTGTCACTCTGCCAGTGGTTCAGTGTCACTCTGCCAGTGGTTCAGTGTCACTCTGCCAGTGGGCCGGTGTCACTCTGCCAGTGATTCAATGTCACTGCCAGTGGATCAGTGTCTCTGCCAGTGGGCCGGTGTCACTCTGCCAGTGGTTCAGTGTCACTCTGCCAGTGGTTCAGTGTCTCTGCCAGTGGGCCGGTGTCACTCTGCCAGTGGTTCAGTGTCACTCTGCCAGTGGTTCAGTGTCACTCTGCCAGTGGTTCAATGTCACTCTGCAGTGGTTCAGCATCACTGCCAGTGGATCGGTGTCAATTAAGAACAAAGAGTCAAGACTCTCTCTCTCTCTCGAGACTATCGGGAGTGTTTAATTGCCATCTGTAGTGACAACTGAACATGGAAATTCTTGCCTGCTGAAGCTTAATGGGCCCATAATTTTAATAGTGTATGGATGAACATGTAATAATCAAAAATGAAATACAATTAATAATAGTGATATTAGCTAACCATGGTGGTGCAAACACCAGAGTCCACGGTGCAACCAAAGACCATGTCCATGTCCATGGAAGATCATAGTGCTGGGATGAGCGTTGTGCTGTGGTTCAAGAGCCTGATTGTTGTGGGGGAGAAGCTATTCTTGACCCTGGTGGTCATGGTTTCCAGTCTCCTGTACCTTCTTCCCCGTGGTAGGAGCAACATGAGTGTGTGGCCAGGATGGTGTGGGTCTCTGATAACGTTGGCTGCCCTTTAGAGGCAGCACCACATATAGATCCCTTTGATGGTGGGGAGGTCAGTACCTGTTCGACCAGTACCAGTCAGCGGCAGAGTAGCACGGCGATAGAGTTGCTGCCTTACATTGCCAGAGACCCGGGTTCGATCCTGACTACAGGTGCTGTCTGTACGGAGTTTGAACGTTCTCCCCGCAACCCACGTGGGTTTTCTCCGAGATCTTCGGTTTCCTTCCACGCTCCAAAGACGTACAGGTTTGTCGGTTAATTGGCTTGGTATAAATGTAAATGTCAAATTGTCCCTAGTGTGTGTTAATGTGTGGAGATCGCTAGTCAGTGTGGAGTGGGTGGTGTTTCCATGCTGTATGTCTAAACTGTGATGGACCGGGCAGTGTCTACCACTCTCTATCATCACCTTTGGTACTGGACATTTGAGTTTGTGAACCAGGCTGTGATCAATCTGAAGAAGGGTCTCGACCTAAAACGTCACCCTCTCCTTCTCTCCAGAGATGCTGCCTGTCCTGCTGAGTTACTCCAGCATTTGGTGCCTATGCAACCAGTAGATATGCTGGGAGACACACAGAACAGCAGATGCTGGTTTACAAAGAAAGGCACAACGTGCTGGAGTAACTCACCAGCAGGCATCACTGTTTCTTTAGCATCACTCGAATTGTGGATCAATATCAGTCCGTGAGACATCAAGCTAGCTCCAATTCTCAGAATATTGAGTTCTAATATAATTGTAATGAATGCCATTAAACAAGGATTTCACGCTGAGCAGACAGTGTGTCTTCTACGAGAAGTATTTTTGTGTCTTCAAAAAACCACACGCTGCTTCAGAATTCCACTCTAAACCCTTGCAATGTCTCAGCTTCCTAACATCTCTCCTTAAAACCCTACTCATTAACCACACCTTCACTCATTCGTCCAAACTATTCTCTTTGGCTCTGAGCCCAAATTGTTTTTAATACTTTGATGTCCATCAATGTACAGTGTTTCTACATTAAAGGTGTGGCCGATAGTCTGCAGAATGGTACCGACCCTGTATCTATTCATGTTCTCCAGAGATGCTGCTTCTTTCCCCCCTCCCCTCCCCTCCCCTCCCCTCCTCCCCCCTCTCCCCCCCTCTCCCCCCCCCTCTCCTCCCTTCTCCCCCTCCCTCTCCCACTCCTCCTCTCTCACCTTCTTCTTCCCCCTCACCCCCACCCCCACTCCCACTCCCACCCTCTCCCTCTCCCTCTCCCTCTCCCTCTCCCTCTCCCTCCCCCTCCATATACAACATTGAACATACAACATTACTCACATTCCATGCATATCCATGTACCTATCCAAAGGTCTCTTGAACACCACCATCATCCCTGCCTCCACCACCACCCCAGTGTGTTCCTGCCACTCAGCACCCTCTGTGTAAAAAAACTTGCCCAGCACATCTCCTTTAAACTTTTCCCTCTGGTATTTGAATTTTCCATCCTGGGAAAAAGGTTCTGACTGTCTACCCCATCTCTGCCTCTCATCATTTTATACACTTCCATCAGGTCTCCCCACAACCTTCTGCATTCCACAGATAACAATCGAAGTCTGTCCAACCTCTCCCTGTAGCTAATACCTCCTGATCCTGGCCTCATTCTAGTGAACCACATCTGAATCCTTTTTGAAGCCTCCACTTCCCTTCCTGTAATGGGTTGACCAGACTGTCACAATACTCCAAATGCAGTCAAAAGTACAAACTCTAAAGGGCCTGTCCCACTTGGCCATCATTTGCACCTCATTTACGCGTCATATGTAAAATAGGTCACGCGCAAATCACGTGTCAGCACAGCCGTCTGGTGCGCGTGACATCATTAGAATACCCTGCGGCGCGCGGTGACGCATTGTTATGGACGTCGATGCACGGTGACGTAACCATGCGTCGCCATGCGCTACACGTGAGACGTCGGGACGCCGGCGTGCGACACCAATGCGTCAGCGTGCATACGCGATACGTCACGCAGGTGGCTCGCGAGGATTTCGTTACACTACGAAATCCTGGAGCGCTGCGTGATACCACGCGCCACCGCATGCGATTCCACGCCTCACCATGCACAATGCGTGCATCACCCACGCGTCACGACGCATCAACCTATTTTACATATGACGCGTAAATGAGGCGCAAATGACGGCCAAGTGGGACAGGCCCTTTAAACAGGCCCTTCCTGACTCAAATATAATCAATTACCCTGAAACTACAAACAAAAGTTAACCATGTTTTTAAGACGTTGGACGAACGGTCTCGACCCAAAACGTCATCTATTCCTTTTCTCCTGAGATGCTGCCTGACCCGCTGAGTTACTTTGTGTCTATCTTCATGCTTTTAAAACTAGTCGTTCTTCTCAGAATGAAAAGCAAGGGTTATTTATTAAAGCAAAGCACCGACCTAGTCTTGAAGGCCTCTGAGAAAGAAAAGTTCTTCTTATATGTAGAGTCGTGACCTTGCAGGCGACCTCTTGATTTATTGCTTCTACTAATTGAGCCCAAGCATTTTTCCAAGCAGGATAATGAGGAAATAATAGTGAGGGCAAATGCCTCGGTCTCCCATTAATGCCTGCCTCTGGTTCGTGCTGTCAGTACTGTAGAGGTTCAGAGCATTGCGGGCAGCTACTGCTGACAATGGCTGGATGACAAGGAAATCACTGGTTAACCTTTACTTACCGCACAAATCAGCGCATGATGAGGATATCAACGTTCAGTCATTATATGCCAGATTTGCCACACATCTGCTTGTGTTCAGGGCCTGCCGCCAAGCACACTCCCTCAACTGAAGGACTACAGCTCTATCAGAACACTTCCAGTTGCAATGTTAATCTGACAGCCATCTCTCCTTACCATACTCGAACCCTTGGCAGCGTGCGGGGCCTTGCCCTGTTGTCCCGGTAAATATACACTGCATTTAGTTTAGAGATACGGCATGGAAACAGGCCCTTCGGCCCACTGAATGTATGCCGGCCAGTGACACTACTCTGTCCCCGCACACTTACACTCTCCTACACGCACTAGGGACAATTCACAGCTCCAACAATAACCACATTTCAAAAATAATCAGTGGTTGTAAATAGTTTTGGGGTGACTTGGTCCCTATGGAAAGCTAACCAAGTGGTATATGAGGTGCTGTTTCTCCAGTTTGCATGTGGCTTCACTCTGGCAATGGAGGAGGCCCCAGTCAGTATGGGAATGGGAAGGGGAGTTTAGTTTAGTTTAGTTTAGTTTAGTTTAGTTTAGTTTAGAGATACAGCACAGAAATCAGCCCTTTGGCACACCAAGCCCACACCGACCAGGGATCCCCGTACACTAGCACTATCCTACACACTAGGGCCAATTTTACCAAAACCAATTAACCTACAAACCTGTACATCTTTGGATGTGGGAGGAAACCAGAGCACCTGGAGAAAATCCATCTGTTCACAGAGAGAACATACAAAGCCATACAGACAGCACCCTTAGTCCAGTTCGAACCCGGGTCTCTGGGCTGTAAGGCAGCACCTCTACCGCTGCGCCACTGTGCCTGCCGCCCACAATGATTTAGCAACCGGGAGATCGAGCAGGCCTTGGTGGACCAAATGCAAGTGTTCAGTGAAACAGTCGCCTAGTCTATGCTTGGTCTCGCCGTTGTACAGGAAGCCACATCGAGAGCACCAAATGCAGTAGATGAGGTTAGAGGACACCTTCACCTTCCATGGTGTATATAATATTCATTCGGTTTGTTTTTGCTATTGTCAAATGCTTCAGGACTCTGGTCTTTTTGTCATAAGGAATAGTAGAATTAGGCCATTCGGCCCATCAAGTCTACACCACCATTCAATCATGGCTGTTCTATCTCTCCCTCCCAACTCCATTCTCCTGCCTTCTCCCTATAACCTCCTACACCCGCACTAATCAATGTACTAATCCCCCTCTTGGATCCACGGATGGGCTGAATGGCCATTCCTGCCCTCGCACTAATACTTGTTGTGCCCACGTGTACAAGGTGGGAAATGTGGCCCCAAGCCGACCGTTCAACAACATGCCCACACAACCCAGTGATGGGAAACGCCAACAACTTGAAGTTAGAGAAGTCAATATTCATGCCAGTTACTTTCCACACCACAGCCAAACACAGGTGCCACATAAGGTTGGGGAGAACATAATAAGGCTTGTGTTTAAACAGTAGCCTGACTCACAAACTCACTATTGTGATTGTTTTCTCTGGGGTCTGAGGGGTGTCCTGGTGGAGGTATATAAAATTATGGGAGGCATCGATAGTGTAGACGGTCAAATCCTTGTTCCCAGAGTGGAAAGGTCAAAGATTAGACAACATCGTTTTTAAGATTTAGTTCAGTTTGTATATACAGAGTGAAAACATGCCCTTCGGCCCACTGAGTCCGCGCCGTTGAATTTTTACTGAAGTCAATTAACCTACAATCCAGTACGTCTTTGAAGTGTGGGAGGAAACTGGAGAAACTGGTGAAAACCCACGCGGTCACGGGGAGAACGTATAAACTACATACAGACACCATCGTGGTCCGGATCTAACCTGGGTCTCTGGCGCTGTAGGGCAGCAACTCTACCGAAGACAGAGGTGATAGTGTTTGGTCCCAATGGCTGCCGTGAACCTCCCCCTGTTGACTTGGGTCCCCTGGCACTGTATGTGAAGCCAACAGTTTTAAACTTGGGTTTTAAGATGGACAGTGATTTTAAATTAGATCATCAAATAGGCGCGGTAGTTAAGTCCAGCTTCTTTCATTTAAGGCAGCTGGCAAAGGTGAAGCCCATTCTTGAGCAGCAGCATTTTGAAACAGTAATCCATGCCTTCATCACGTCTAGGCTGGATTACTGTAACGCACTCTATTTTGGAGTTACTCGATCTTCCCTGGCTCGTCTCCAGTTGGTTCAGAATGCTGCTGCTCGCCTTTTAACTGGAACTCGAAAGAGGGAGCACATAACACCAATTCTGGCCTCCCTCCACTGGCTGCCGGTGCACTTTCCAGTTCATTTTAAGATTCTTTTATTTGTTTTTAAATCTTTAAATGGGCTCGCCCCGCCTTACCTCTCTGAGCTGCTTCATCCCTACGCTCCTGCCTGGTGCCTCAGGTCAGCTGATCAGCTGCTCCTGGAGGTACCGAGGTCTAAGCGGAAGCTCAGAGGGGATAGAGCCTTCTCTGTTGCTGCTCCGACATTATGGAACACTCTGCCGTTGCACATCAGACAGGCCCCCTCACTGTCCATCTTCAAAAACAGTCTTAAAACCCTTTTCTATTCCTTGGCTTTTGACCCTGCATGAGACTTTGCTCCTGTTTTAGTGTTTTTAATGTTTATTTATTGTTTTTACTCTCTTTTTTAATGTTTTTATTGTCTTGTAATAATTTTTTGTTCATGATTAGTCATGTACCGCACTTTGTTGCAACAGTGGTTGTTTTTAAAGTGCTCTATAAATAAAGTTATTATTATTATTATTATTATTACTGCTGCGCCACCGTGCCACCCCATGTGAGAGTGGCACAACTTAACGGGATGAGTGGTATACGGAGTGGTTTTACACAGAGTGGTGGGTGCCTGGAACGTACAGCCTGAGGAGGTGGTGCAGGCAAATACTGTGGTGGCGTTTAAGACTTTTAATAATAATAATAATGGATGGGATTTATATAGCGCCTTTCTAATACTCAAGGCGCTTTACATCGCATTATTCATTCACTCCTCAGTCACACTCGGTGGTGGTGAGCTACTTCTGTAGCCACAGCTGCCCTGGGGCAGAATGACGGAAGCGTGGCTGCCAATCTGCGCCTACGGCCCCTCCGACCACCACCAATCAATCACACACATTCACACACAGGCAAAGGTGGGTGAAGTGTCTTGCCCAAGGACACAACGAAGAGTATGCACTCCAAGCGGGATTCGAACCGGCTACCTTCCGGTCGCCAGCCGAACACTTAGCCCATTGTGCCATCTGTCGTCCCAGGCACATGGATACACAGGGAGTGGCAGATATGGATCATGTCCAGCAAGCAGAGGAGATTAGTTTACCTTTGCTTTATGTACGGCACGGGCATTGTGGGCCGAAGGGCCTCATCCGGTGCTGTACTGATCTATGTTCGATGTTGAATGTATAACTTTCCAAGACCGAAACCAAACTGACCGAAGGATTTCAAATGGATGGATAGTAGCATAGCAACAGCGCAAATAGCATCGTAGCAACGTGGCATGGCAACAAGCCATAGCAACAGGGAAGGGGCGGCATAGCAACATGGTGGAGGCAGGGCAGAAACAGGGCAGAGGACAAATTGAAAGAGCAAGTGTAACAAAACAACAAGGCCGCCTTGGCATAGACACAATGCAAAGCAATTGGGTGTAGCTGCCATGGTAACTAAGTAGCGAGCTCTTTCATGTTATGTGGCTTGTTGCTGATGGGAATCAATTAAAAGTTACTTTGCATCAATGCTAGCGAGGAGTCATAGAGTGATGCAGCGATGTGGAAAATGGCCCTTTTACCCAACGTGTCCCATACCTGCCAACATGTCCCAGCTACACTAGACCCACCTGCTTGCATTTAGCCCATATCCCTCTAAACTTGTCCTATCCATGTACCTGCCGAACTGTTTCTTAAATGTTCGGATAGTCTTAACCTCAACTACCGCCTCAGGCAGCTCGTTCCATCAACCTCTGTGTGAAAAAGTTACCCCTCAGATTCCTATAAAATATTTTCCCCTTCACCTTAAACCTATGTCCTCTGGTCCTCGATTCCCCTACTCTGCGCAAGAGACTCTGTGCATCTACCCGTTCTATTCCTCTCAGGTCTGAAGTATTTACAGTTAGAGTATAGAATTGAGATCGACCAATTGACCAGATAATAATAATAATAATAATAATAATAATAATAATAATAATAATAATAATAATAATAATAATAATAATTATTATTATTATTATAATTATAATAATAATTGTAATAATAATAATAATAATAATAATAATAATAATAATATCTTTTATTGTCATTGCACGTCAGTGCAACGAGATTTAGTATGCAGCTTCCAACCGATGTAAAAGAAAAGTAAAATAAATAAATAAGCTGTGTGACATGACCATCCGAGGGAGACAGTCCAGGGGGGGTGGGGGGCACTCAGCAGGGCCGGTTCAGAGCTCTGGGGATAAAGCTGTTTCTGAGTCTGGAGGTTCGGGCGTAGAAGGCCTTGTAACGTCTGCCGGAGGGAAGTAGTTCGAACAGTCCGTTACAAGGGTGTGAGGAGTCTTTATGGATGCTGACGGCCTTCCGGAGGCACCGTGTGTGGTAGATGCCCTCCAAGGCTGGTAGCTGTGTCCCAATAATCCTCTGCACTCTGTGGACGATGCGCTGAAGAGCTTTCCTCTCCGCCTCCGTGCAGCTGAGATACCACACAGAGATGCCATACGTTAATATGCTCTCTGTGGTGCAGCGGTAGAACATTGTCAGCAGCTGTTGGGGCAGACCAGTCTTTTTTAATGTCCTCAGGAAGAACAGTCGTTGCTGTGCCTTCTTGACCAGCGCAGCGGTGTAGGTGGACCATGTGAGGTCCTCTGAAATGCGAGTGCCCAGAAACTTAAAGCTGGACACTCTCTCCACACTTTCCCCGTAAATGGAGATTGGGGCGTATTCTCCATTATGGGACCTCCTGAAGTCAATAATCAGCTCCTTGGTCTTGGAGGTGTTTAGTGACAAGTTGTTACGTACGCACCAGTCTGCCAGGTTCTGCACCTCCGCTCTGTATTTTGTTTCATCACCGTTGGTGATCAGCCCAATCACTGTTGTGTCGTCTGCAAACTTCACGATGGTGTTGGTGTCGAATGCAGGAACACAGTCGTGAGTGAAGAGGGAGTAGAGCATGGGGCTTAGTACACAGCCCTGTGGTGTGCCGGTGCTCAGGGTGATAGTGGAGGACAGGTGCGGGCCCAGTCTCACTGCCTGCGGTCGCTCCGTCAGAAAGTTCAGGATCCAATCGCATATCGGCGAGCTGAGGCCTAGCTGGTGGAGAATGTTGGTGAACGTTCCATCGTGTGATGTCACAATGCCCAATGCTCACAGATGTCCAATCGGAATGGATCCATTTACATATGCCTTTGCACCAGCCCCAGCCCCAGCCCCGCAGCCTGTGTCGAAGCTCGGCATCACGTGTGTGGGAATAGAGAAAGTTGATTGGGGGTGATAGGGAATGGGGAACAGATGGACTGTCCCTACCCCTCCCCTTTCCACTCTCCCTCCCCACTATTTCCCCTCTCTCCCCCACACCTCTCTCCCCCTCCCCATCCCTCTCTCCCCCTCCCCCATCCCTCTCTCCTCCCCCTCTCCATCTCCCTCCTCAGCTCTCCCTCTCCTCCCCCTCCTCCTCCTGCCCCCATCCCTATCCCCCACCCTTCCCTCTCCCCCCTTCCCTCCCCCACCCCCTTCCCTCTCTCTCCCACCCCCCTCCCCCCTCCCCCTACCCCCTTTCCGTCCCCCACCCCCCTTCCCTCTCTCCCCCACCCCCTTCCGCCTCCCCACTCTTCCCCCTCAATCCACACTCTTCCCCCGCTACCCCCTACCCCATCTCCCTCCACGCCTCCCTCCCCTCTCCCCGACACCTCTCTCCCCCTCCCCTCTCTTCTCCCCTCTCTCCTCACCCCTCTCTCCTCACCCCTCTCCCTCTCCTCCCACCCCACCCCATCCCTCCCTCCCCCACCCCCCTTCCCTCTCTACCCCACCCCCTTCCCTCTCTCCCCCCGCCCCCTTCCCCCTACCCCTCTGTCCCTCTTCCACCACTCCCCCTACCCCTCCCTCCCCACTTCCACTTCTCTCCACCTTATCCCACCCCTCTCCCTCTCCGTCCTCCACCTCTCTCTCTCCCCCTCCCTTCCCCCTCCCTCCCCTCTCCCCCCCCCCCCCACCCCTTCTCATACCCCTCTGTCCCTCTTCCACCACCCCCCCTACCCCACTCCCTCTTGGTTTCTTGGTTTCTTGGTCCTCCAAAATATTCCAAATGGAATTTAAACTGGAGGTGGTACCTCATGGTGGTACCCCATCTCCCCCCTCCCTCACACCTCTCTCCCCCCCTCCCCATCCCTCTCTCCTCCCCCTCTCCATCTCCCTCTTCACACCCCTCTCCATCTCCTCCTCCTTCTACCCCACCCCCTTCCCTCTCTCCCTCCGCCCCCTTCCCGCAACCCCTCTGTCCCTCTTCCACCTCTCCCCCTCCCTCCACACTCTTCCCCCTCTCTCCCCTACCCCATCTCCCCTCCCTCCCCTCTCCCCCACACCTCTCTCCCCCTCTCCTCTCTACTCCCCCCCTCTCCTTTGCCAAAGACATTCTTGCCATAGAGGGAGTACAGAGAAGGTTAACCAGACTGATTCCTGGGATGTCAGGACTTTCATATGAAGAAAGACTGGATAGACTTGGCTTGTACATGCTAGAATTTAGAAGATTGAGGGGAGATCTTATAGAAACTTACAAAATTCTTAAGGGGTTGGACAGGCTAGATGCAGGAAGATTGTTCCCGATGTTGGGGAAGTCCAGAACAAGGGGTCACAGTTTAAGGATAAGGGGGAAATATTTTAGGACCGAGATGAGAAAAACATTTTTCACACAGAGAGCAGTGAATCTCTGGAATTCTCTGCCACAGAAGGTAATTGAGGCCAGTTCATTGGCTATATTTAAGAGGGAGTTAGATGTGGCCCTTGTGGCTAAAGGGATCAGGGGGTATGGAGAGAAGTCAGGTACAGGATACTGAGTTGGATGATCAGCCATGATCATATTGAATGGCGGTGCAGGCTCGAAGGGCCGAATGGCCTACTCCTGCACCTAATTTTATGTTTCTATGTTTCCCTCTCCTCACCCCTCTTCCTCTCCTCCCCCTCCTCCTCCCACCCCCATCCCTCTCTCCCCCACCCCCTTCCCTCTTTCCCCCTGTCCCGTTCCCCCTACCCTTCTGTCCCTCTTCCACCACCCCCCTACCCCTCTCCCCCTCCCACCCCACTCTTCTCCTTCTCTCCCCCTTACCACACCCCTCTCCCTCCCGCACCCCTCTCTCTCCCCCTCCCTTCCTCCTCGCTCCCCCACCCCTTCCCCTACCCCTCTGTCCCTCTTCCACCACTCCGCCTACCCCTCTCCCCCTCCCTCTCGCCCACTTCCACCACTCCCCCTACACCTCTTCCCCTCCCCCCACATTCTTCCACTTATCTCCCCCCATCCCCCACCCCTCCCCATCTCCCTCCCCCACCCCTCTCTCCCCCCCCCTCTCCCTTCCCTCTCCCATCCCACTCTTCCCCCTCTCTCCGCTCTTCCCCTCCCTCCACACTCTTCCCCCTCTCTGCCTCCACCCCTCTCTCCTCCTCCCTTTCCCCCCTCTCTCCCCTCTCCCTCTCTCCTCACCCCTCTCCCACCTCCCCTCCCACCCCAACCCCCACCCCTCTCTCCCCCACCTCTCCCCCTACCCATCTCTGCCTCTTCCACCACTCCCCCTACCCCTCTGCCCCTCTTCCACACTCTTACCCTCCTTCCTCCCTCACCACTATTTCCCCCCTCTCCCTCTCCCTCCACACTCTTCCCCCTCTCTCCCCCATCTCCCACCCCTCTCTCATCCCCTCCCCCAACCCACTCTCCTCCTCCCCTTCCCCCCTCTCTCCCCCTCTCCATCTCCCTCTCTCCTCACCCCTCTCCCTCCTCCCCTCCAACCCCCTCTCCCCCCCCCCCCCTCTCTCCCCCCTCTCCCTACCCTCCTCACCCCCATCTCCCCCCCACCCCCTTCCCCTCTCTCTTGCACCACTCCCCGAAACTGAGATAGTGTGTTTATGGCACGTGTCATGCCTGTAGCTCTGCACGTCTATCTCCAGGTTGGAATGGTCTGAGGTCAGGAGGCTACAATGGCCATGTCCCTCCACACAGCATTAACAATGCAGCAGGAGTGGAGGTCACTGCCTGACTTCCCATTGGAAATGTTACACGGAGCTGAGCAAACAAGCAGATCAAATGGAGAACATCGTTCATTATATGGACTGAAAATGGGTAACACAACCTCGACAGCTCTTGGGCAAAGGAAGTCTTGTATCAGGATGCATCACAGCATGGTTTGGGAACAGCTCCGTCCAAGTCCATGTAGAATTGTGGACGCAGCCCAGACCATCACAAATGCTAACCTACCTTCCATTGACTCCATTTACACCTCACGCTGCCTCGGCAAGGCCAGCAGCATAATCAAGGACCAGTCTCACCCCAGTCACTCCCTCTTCTCCCCTCTCCCATTGGGCAAAAGGTACAGAAGTGTGAAAATGCACACCTCCAGATTCAGGGACAGGACGCTGTCATCAGGCAACTGAACCATCACAACTAGAGAGCAGTCCTGATCCACCATCTACCTCAATGGAGACCCTCAGATTATCTTTAATCGGACTTTATCTTGCATTAAATCTTATTCCCTTTATCCGGCATCTGTGCATTGTGGACGGTTTAATTGTAATCATGTATTGTCTTTCCACTGACTGGATAGCATGCAAGAGCTTTTCACTGTAGCTTGGTGCACGGAACAATAAACTAAACTAAATGGTTTCCAAAGAGTCACAGAGCTTGCTATTCTCAAACAACATACCTATCTGCACAGTTAGGAACTGCCCCTCCACATGGTCAAGTCTACTCCTCTCACCTGCCACCGAACAACCCACAAAAATCACCCTCAATGCTGAGAAAAGAAGAAGGAATATACAAATGTATCAAATCCATTCATTTTGTTTAATGTAGAGATACAGCGTGGAAACAGGCCCTTCGGCCCACCGAGTCCGCACCGACCAGCAATCACCCCATACACTAACACTATCCGACACACACTAGGGACAATTTACAATTTTACCGGAGTGTGGGTGGAACTGGAGCACCCAGAGAAAACCTACGTGGTCACGGGGAGAACGTGCAAACTCCGTACAGCCAAGCACCCTTAGTTAGGATTGAATCCGGGTCTCTGGGACAACTCTACCGCTGCACCACCATGTGAGAGGGATCTGGAACACACGGCCAGAGGTGGTGGTGGAGGCAGATACTATAGTGCCGTGCCGCCAATGTGTGAATTACTGGCACCTTGTTAGCACATCATCACACTACAGATGTTAAATCTCAGTCGGCACAAACTGAACATCACACCTCAAAGTCTTGCAATTCACACTCAACAAACAGAACCAGGTTTAAAGCCTGTGTTTGGAATTTGTGGCCTCCTGACAGGATTTTCACTCATCTTGACCAGTAAACGCATAATGTTCAAGTCAGCATGAAAAAGTGAAAATCTTACCTCAGAATAAAACCACGTCAACAATCTTGGGGCGGAGAAGTGATCAGAAAGAATATGTTGCCATTTAGGAACACACACAAAACATAGAACCATACAGCACAAGAACTGGCCCTTCGGTCCACAATGACTGTGCTAAACATCATGCCAAGACACACAAATCCCTCTGCCTGCACATGATCCATATCTCTCCATTCCCTGTATATGCATCTGGTGAACTAAAAGTCTCATAAATGGCACTATCGTATCTGCCTCCACCTCCACCCCCACCCCCGCTTGGCATTGCAATCCATGCACCCACCATCCTCTGTAAAAAAAACTTGCCCCTCTTACTTTAAAGCTGTGCCCTCTAGTCTTTGACATCCACCCTGGGAAATAGGTTCTCACTGTCCACGCTTTCTATGCCCCTCCATAAAAAAATCTATGCAAAGCAACAACAGTGCAAAACTCATAATACATCCTTATAGCTCTGTCCCACAGTACGCGTTCATTCCAAGAGCTCTCCCGAGTTTAAAATAAATCAAACTCGTGGTAAACACGGGGAATTAACATAGCGGGAACGTCGGAGCTCAGGGACGTCTCTTAGCGGCTCGTAACGCTAACGGCAGATACTCGGGAAGACTCGCTAACGGCAGGTAAGCTCGGGAAGACTCGTGAAGATTTTTCAACAAGTTGGAAAATGTCCACGAGAGCCCCGGGTACCGACGAGTGGCCATTACCGTAAATCTCCGAGTTCGAATCAGGGCAAACTCGGGAGAGCTCTTGGAATGAACTCGTACCGTGGGACATGGCCATGAGTGTGTCTCCACATTTAATATTGCTAGTTTTATAGCCACGACTATTAGTACTTCTTTCCATTACTATTAGTACTTCTTTCCATATAGAACCATTGCCACTCATGTGCCCCCCTGGGCTGAGACCCTTCCCTTGGTTGAGGGCTGTTCCCAACAACCAGAGTACCAGGACCAGCCTTCACCAAATTGAGTACAGGTAGAACCTCAAGATGCAGTGACACTGGGTGCCCAGGTACTTTGGCACAACCAGGGCCGGTTTTAAGCCGATTTGACCGATTGCTCCCAATTGGGCCCCGCACCTAGGGGGGCCCCGCACTAATGTTCCGTACTTCGTATGGAAATACGAATTCTCTTTGTTAACTAAAGTTTTTTTTAATTCGCCATCCGGGTTTTTTTTTTAAACGAACATGTATAACCAAAGATCTTCTAGCAGAGCTCCACTATAGGATCTTTGTGTATAACAACCGCTGCACGGCCATCAGACACAAACGATGTGTTAACTAGTACTGTTAGCACTTCTTATCAGCAAGTACTTAACTCGTTGTTATACAATCATGTCATCAATGCATCCATCCGCCTTCCTCAGTAAATGTTATTGTGTTTTGAACAAGTATTAATAACGTCGTGTTCCTTTGAATAAAATTCACGCGGCGTCATTAATACTTGTTTAAAACACAATTACATGTAGATGTAATGTAGGTCGATGACACGTTGAGAATTTCTTTAAACTCACCATCATGAGTGAGGGCGGGCCCCGGAGCGCGAGAAGGGGCTTCTTCCTGGTGTGCAGGTTAGTCATTCACCTACCGACCCACGTTGTGTCTCTTTGTGTTTTGCTCTCTCCCTCCCTCTCTCCCTCTCCCGCTCCCCATCTCGTCTCTCTCTAGCTCTCTCACACTGTCGCCTCGGCATTCCCGGAATCATTGACGTTTTGCGGTAGACAAAAATGCTGGAGAAACCCAGCGGGTGAGGCAGTCGCCTGGCCCGCTGAGTTCCTCCAGCACTCTGTGTTTTTTGTTTGGCTCTGAAGTTGAAGGTGGCTCAACAGGACGCGCAAGGGCTCTGGGGAGAGGGTTGCGTTTCTGGTCGAGACCTTTCTTCAGACAATCACAACTAATCTCACCGACGAGAGTTCAGTTTAGTCTGAAGAAGGGTCTTCTCTCTAAAGTCGCAGCGCTGCCTGTCCTGCAGAGTTACTCCAGCTTTATGTCTATCTTCAATTTCAGAGAAATACAATTTCTCACGGGGGGCTTATAACGTCTCTAAACCCCTCTGGGACCCTCTGAACACCTCTAAAACTCCTCTAGACCCCCTATTTCCCTCTATTCCCCTCTAAACAATTGTAAACACACCTGAACCCATCTGAAGCCCTCTAAACATCTCTAAACCGTTTAAACCCCTCTAAACTAGGAGGCTGCAAGGTGACTTGGATAGGCTGGGTGAGTGGGCAAATGCATGGGAGATGCAGTATAATGTGGATAAATGTGAGGTTATCCACTTTGGTGGCAAAAACAGGAAAGTAGACTATTATCTGAATTGTGGCCGATTAGGAAAAGGGGAGATGCAACGAGATGCAACGAAAAATGCTCACGGCAGACCAAACGTGTTAAACAGAAATTGGTCAGATATTGAGCTTTACACAGTGAGAAATCATGTGAAATAAGCACTGAATTTAATTTTAAATGAATGTACCTGCATGTTATACTGTTTAGTTTGGAGATACCACCAGATAGTCTGGTTGATACAACCAGATTAGTTTGGAGATACAACCAGATTAGTTTGGAGATACAACCAGATTAGTTTGGAGATACAACCAGATAGTCCACTGAGTTCGCACCGACCAGCGATTTTTGTTACAGATTTGACAAATTTATTTGGCGGCCAATCAAACGCTGTCTCTAAGGGGGTTGCATCCAATCACCAACCAGCTTGCCTTAAAATTCCCGAAACTACACGAAATATAAACATACATAAATTTTTACTTTTCTAGAGTAGGGGCCCCGCCATCAGTTTTCTAATTGGGCCCCGCAATTCCTAGCACCGGCCCTGGGCACAACGACCAGCCTGATGCAGCCACACATGAAGGTGTGATTGGAGGTGGAGATGTGAGGAATTGCAGATGCTGGAATATTTTACAAAAATGTTGCCTGGGGTTGAAGGTCTTAGCTAGAGGGAGAGGTTGGGCAGGCGAGGACTATTCCTTATAGTGTGAGAGGAATAGATAGAGTGGAAGCGGCAAGCCTTAGACGCATACTCAAAAACCAGGGGAATCAACTAGAGGATGCAGGTTTAAGGTGAACACGGCAACATTGAACAGGAGCCTGAGGGGTAACCTTTTCACTCAGTGTGGTGGATATATGGAACAAGCTGTGAGAGGAGGTAGCTGAGGTAGGTACTATAACAATATTCCAAAGGCACTTGGACAGGTACACGGATAGGAATATCGTCCAAATACAGGCAAATTGGACTAACTTAGATGGGGCGTCATAGTTGGATGGACAGGTTAGGCTGAAGTCCTGCTTCTGTAGAGTTATAGAGTCATAGAGTGATATAGTGTGGAAACAGGCCCTTCAGCCCAACGTGCCCACACCGGCCAACATGTCCCAGCTACACTAGTCCCAACTGCCCGCGTTTAGACCATTTCCCTCCAAACCTGTCCTGTCCATGTACCTGTCTAACTGGTTCTTAAACGTTGGGATAGTCCAGGCCTCAACTACCTCCTCTGGCAGCTTGTTCCATACACCCACCAACCCTTATTACCCACCTGTAATACATGACCTCTCAGCAAAACACAAAATAGAGGTGTGACTCGACAGATCAGGCAGCATCTGTGGAGCAGATTTTCATAAGTTCATGTTCACAAGAGATAGGAGCAGAATTAGGCCATTCAGCCCATCAGGTCTACTCCACCATTCAATCATGACTGATCTATCTTTCCCTCTTAACCCCATTTTAAGCTGTTTCCCCATTCAGCATGGACCCCCCGCAGTGGTAGGTTAACCACTCATCAGTTGCTTGCTGACGAAGAACCTTTGAGGTCTCCCTTCCTTCATCTCACAGATAAGTGACCACAATGAACCCCCTCACTCTGGGAGATGGGACTCAATGATCACCTACTCCTCCCTGACAGGTAAGTTTCTGTCCCGTGACCCTCACTAGTGTCATGCCGCAGAGTGGAGAGCCCAGGCAGCTCACCTGTGGGAGGAAGGTGCTCCATCTCAGATGCCCAGACCTCTAGGCTATGGTTCAATGGTACTTTCAATGCCACATGTACCAACAGTGAAATCCATTTTTATATAGAGTTCAGTCCCACGAAACATAAACAGTTAGATACATCTTAGATAAGCATCTCAGGTACAGTACAAGTATATAAGAAGGAACTGCAGATGCTGGTTTAAACCAAAGATAGACACAAGAAGCTGGAGTAACTCAGCGGGACAGGCAGTATCTCTGGAGAGAAGGAATGGGCGACGTTTCAGGTCGAGACCCTTCTACATACTGGTGTATCTTTAGTTCATGTTCATAAATTATAGGAGCACAATTAGGCAAGTGGCCCATCTAGTATGTGCCACCATCCAATCATGGCTGATCTATCTTTCCCCCATTCTCCTGCCTTCTCCCCATTGGTCCTGACACCCTTAGTAATGAAGAATGTGTCAAACTCTGCATTAAAAATATCCACTGACTTGGCTTCCACAGCTCTCTGTGGCAATTAATTCCATCTGCAGAGTATGCATCACATTGCATCTGTACACTGTGGATGGCTCGACTGTAATCATGTATTGTCTTTCTGCTGACTGCTGACTGGTTAGCACGCAACAAAAGCTTTTCACTGGACCACGTGACAATAACCTAAACACAAACTCAAACTCAGAGTCACTGGATTTGGCGCCATTTTCAAGTCCCAGTTATTATAAGTGTCGAGAGGTGTAGGTCATAAGGTCATAAGTGAATTAGGCCAGTCGGCCCATCAAGTCTACTCTGCCATGGCAGATCTCTCTCTCTCTCCTAACCCCATTCTCCTGCCTTCTCCCCATAACCCCTGGCACCCGTACTAATCAAGAGGTTGTACAGGTTATTGAGTCTAGTCCAGTGGAGTGTGCCCTGACTATATGAAAGGGAATTGCTGAACGAGTGGGCAGTGAAATCATTGTTCACTCTGTGGAATAAATAGGAATGAAAGGAGCACTACATTGTGCATCAACGCACTAATGGAATCAACAACGCCTGATGCACACAACATAACAGTGTGATCCTGGACTGCGTTTCATTCTCATAGACAGCTGTTATTTTGTTCCCTGTTCCAAATCATTTGACTCTGAAGACTGCACAATTCCAGTTCCATTGCTCCATAGGATTAGTGCTGCATTGGAATCCAAGTCATTGTAGTGTTTTTATTTGCTTGCTCTGGTTATCAGCGTTTATTTATTCACAGCAAGACTCACACAACGTGGCTCAAAGCCATGATGAAAAGGAAGGAAAATGGACGACATCATTTCTGCGTAGTTTCTGCGATTCCCCGTTATCGGTGAGCAGACCCCCCGAGACCACTCTGCCCCAAACTCCAGTGGGGCAGCACGGTGGCGCAGCAGTAGAGTTGCTGCTTCACAGCACTCGAGACCCGGGTTCGATCCTGGCTACGTGTACTGTCTGTACGGAGTTTGTATGTTCTCCCCGTGACCGCGTGGGTTTTCTCCAAAATCTTTGGTTTCCTCCCACACTCCAAAGACGCACAATTAATTGGATTGGTATATATGTAAAATTGTCCCTAGTGTGTGTAGGATAGTGTTAATGTGCGGGGATTACTGGTCGGTGCAGACTCGGTGGGCTGAAGGGCATGTTTACGCATTGTAGCTCTAAGCTAAACTAAACGAAACTGTCTGCAGGCTCGAGTTGACACAAGAACAGTCCGTGATGTCAGGTGTAGAGACATTCGTCAGCACGATGTCAACACATGAACAAATGATCAGGTTTAGTTTAGTTTAGAGATACAGCGCGGAAACAGGCCCTTCGGCCCACCGAGTCCTCACCGACCAGTGATCGCTGCACACGTACGCAATCCTACACACTCGAAGGACAATTTTACAATTATACCAAGCCAAATTAACCTACAAACCTGTATGTGGGAGGAAATGGGAGATCCCGGAGAAAACCCACGCAGGTCACGGGGAGAACGTACAAAGTCCATACAGACAGGTCAGGATAGAACCCGGGTCTCTGGCGCTGTGAGGCAGAAACTCTACCCCTGCGCCACCGTGTTGCCCTGTATCTGGAAATAAAGTTCCCAGAGGCCAAATGATGTTGATCAATTATTGGGGATTCTGGGCATTACCCAGAGTAACAACCTCACAGTGGCACAGCTGGTAGAGCTCTGTCCCACAGCACCAGTGACCCGGGTTCAATCCTGACCCCGCTGCTGTCTGTGTATAGTTCACGTATTCTCCCAGTGTCCTCGTGAGTTTTCCTCCAGATCCTCCGGTTTCTTCCCGCGTCCCAATGGCAAGCGGCTTTGTGGGTTAATTGACCTCTGTAGATTGCCCCTAGTGTGAAGGGATTGGATGAGAAAGGGGGATACCATAATGTGAACGGGTGATCGCTGGTCAGCTTGGATTTGATCGGCCGAAGAGTTTTTTTACATGCTCTATCTCTAAACTAAAAAACTCCAATGTCCTTCTAATTATCAGGAACTATCATGCATGCATTTAACCATGGCATTTTAAACGACTTAAAATGGGGTTAAGAGGGAAAGATAGATGAGCCAGGATTGAATGGATTCATAATGAGCGTGCCTGTCTCAACTAGGTGTTGAAGAGATGAGAGACTGATTTTAGTCTACCTGCTTTGCAAACTCATTGGATTTTACTATAATCTCAAATTTCTGCCATTTAGTTTAGTTTAGAGATACAGCGCGGAAACAGGCTCTACGGCCCGCCGAGTCAGCGCCGATCAGCAATCCCCACACATTAAAGGGCCTGTCCCACTTACACGTTTTTTCCATGACTTGCCGGCACCCGTCATAGTCGCAGCAGGTTGCGGGGTGACGCCTGTATGGTCGTGAGTAGTCGCCCAAAGCGTCGTACCTTTTTTCTGGTCGCCGCTGGATTTTCAACATTTTGAAGATTTTCGGCGACCAGCTGCGAATGACGGGAGCCAATAAGTCGCCGAAAATAATCGCTTAAGTGAGACAGGCCCTTAACACTATCCTACACACACTAGGGACAATTTACAATTTTACCAAGCCAATTAGCCTACAAACCTGTACGTGTTTGTCATGCGGGAGGAAACCAGAGGGCCAGAGTTTCCATGCTGTGTCTCTGTCTAAAGTAAACTATTCACTCCACAACAGGGCACCACAGTCAGACAATGTTCTGATCCTCTACATCCAAGATGCTCCCATCACTACTTGGCCCAACCCCCTTTCCCTCTCCCCCCAAACAAATCCCACTTACCCGAACAAGGTCTCCACACAAGGTCTTGGTTCTTGTTTCTTGGTTTCTTGGTCCTCCAAAATATTCCAAATGGAATTTAAACTGGAGGTGGTACCTCATCTCCCCCCTCCCCCACACCTCTCTCCCCCTCCCCTCTCTTATCCCCTCCCCCACCGCTCTCTCCTCCGCCTCTCCATCTCCCTCTCCTCACCCCTCTCCCTCTCCTCCTCCCACCCCATCCCTCTCTCCCCCACCCCCCTTCCCTCTCTACCCCACCCCCTTCCCTCTCTCCCTCCGCCCCCTTCCCCCTACCCCTCTGTCCCACTTCCACCACTCCCCGTACCCCTCCCTCCCCACTCTTCCACTTCTCTCCCACTTACCCCATCGCTCTCCCTCTCCCTCCCCCACCCCTCTCTCTCCCCCTCCCTTCCCCCTCCCTCCCCTCTCACCCCCACCCCTCTGTCCCTCTTCCACCACTCCCTGGTCACTCTCTGGACTGCTGCCACCTTGTGGTGTCTAACCTGACCGTGGGTCCCACCCTCGCATCGATCAGGCCTGGTGGCAGAACAGAGCTCCTGGCGAGAGCTGCCAAACCTTGCGGAGCTAACAGGTCTGGGCTCGGCGGGAGTGGAGGGACGTCGGTGAGAGTGGAGGGGAGAGGGATCTCAGTGAGCCATCACCACGTGAGCGGCATGTGGCAAAGCCCCCCCCATGTCCCCTTTTGTTGTTCTCGATGGCAGCAGTAGATCCTGATCAGCGGTTTGATCCTGACCACAGGTGCTGTCTGCACGGAGTTTGTACATTCTCCCCGTGACCTCCTGGGTTTTTTTCCGGGTGCTCCGGTTTCCTCCCGCACTCCAAAAACGTACAGGTTTGTAGGTTAATTTGCTTTGGTAAAATTGTAAATTGTCCCCAGCATGTGGGGAAGTGTTAATGTGCGGGGATCGCTGGTCGACGCAGACTCGGTGGGCCGAAGGGCCTGTTTCCGCGCTGTATCTCTAAACTAAACTAAAGTAAACTAAACAGTCCTATCTCCTGGGTAGACAAAAATGCTGGAGAAACTCAGCGGGTGAGGCAGCATCTATGGAGCGAAGGAATATGCAATGTTTCGGGCTGAAACCCTTCTTCAGTCTTCATAGATGCTGCCGCACCCGCTGAGTTTCTCCAGCATTTTTGTCTACCTTCGATTTTCCAGCATCTGCAGTTCCTTCTTAAACTGTCCTATCTCCTACCTGCCTGCCTCCTACCCCCCACCCCCCCCCCCCCCCCCCCCCCCCCCCCCCCCCCCAGGTCCCCCTTCATTCTCAGCGGCCCTACTTGCTCTCCGACGGCCCTCTTTGCTCTCAGCTGTTGATCGCGGGTCCCATTGACATCGGCGGTGGGCGAGCCAGGCCTAGCGGGGCTACTGGAGTCCTTGGGCTCGGTCACGGGACAACAGCCTCGCCTTGAACTTAGGCCCTTCTATATTTCCATTCTGAAATGAAGAATCTCGACCCAAGACGTGGCCCGTCCATTTCCCACCACAGGTGCTGCCTGGCCCACTGAGGTCCCCCAGCACTTTGCGTTCAGCTTAATTTCCCTGTGTCAAACTTCCCTTCAAGAAAGAAATTCATTAGCATCGCTGCTCCAGCTGATGTTTCTGATTCAATTTCCCCCAAGTCCTGAACTTAAAACTGGGTAAGGTTGATTTGAGCTGTAATGAATGACACCAAATGGTAATGTGCAGTCAATGAATTAAATGAGGTTACTTCTGCACAAATTAATTGGCGGACATGATTTGATTAACAATGGTATTGAACTCTGTCCAATACACTGCAATGATGGAGGTGTAATTGGCTGGCACTCCACTCAAAGTTCATTCCAATCAACTAATCAATCTATGCCTAAGCATCCGGAAGAGTAAATATGAAATACTTTTGCTTATTGATTGACCATGTTTATGAAACATAATTAATCATTGGCTACACTGTAGTTCTACTCTTGGCTCTACTATAGGCTTGTAAATACGACATTTCTCCTAATTTAGCTCCACAAATTAATCCTTCAAAGGTGCTTTGACAAATAATTCAATGCCCTATTAAATTAATTTCACTTGCAGAAGGAAATGAGTAAGAACTGCCTGCCCCCTCAGCTCTGCACAATTTCATAAGCACCCATACAATCTCCAGTGTTGCGGACAATTCTCGGCTTATTTAATTTCAGACTGGAAACAAATAACCAAATAAAATTGAAAAATGTCATCAGTTCCCAAAGGCAAGACTCAAACATCAGAAATTGCAAAGATTATGATAAATATGTCCTAATGTTATGCTCAACATCACTGGAATGAAGATATTATGCGATTGATTGAGGCACTATTATTGCAGGCAGAGATTCATCTGGGATAGACATAAAATGTCACCTGTTGATTATTTACTCATTAATAAATGCCGAAAGATAGAAATAAGGCTCGAAAAATGCGGTCATATTTGTGGTGAGAGAGAGAGAGAGAGAGAGAGGGAAAAAGTAACTGTTTCAGGCAATGACCTTCCATCAGAAGAGGGTAGAGAAAAAATGCTGGAGAAACTCAGCGGGAGAGGCAGCATCGATGGAGGGTCTGTGGCTCATCAGAAGAGTGTATTTACGTTAATAGCGAGCTTTCTCTTTGGTAAAACACAAAGTGCCGGAGTATCTCAGCGGGTTCGGCAGCATCTCTGGGGAAAAGGATTGGGTGACGTTTTGGGTCGGGGCCCTTCTTCACTATACATTCCCTCCACAGATACTGCGTGACCCGCTGAGCTACTCCAGCATTTTTATCTACCCTCTTCTGATGGGCGTCTGTGGAGGGAATAAGCAACAACGTTTGGGGTCTTGTTGAGTGGAAAGGATTGCTTGTTGACTGGGCTCACTGCTGAATGATAGACACAAAATACTGGAGGAACTCAGCGGGTCAGGCAGCATCTCTGGAGAAAAAGAATGGGTCCCTTTTTGGTTTTGGGTCGGGACCCTTCTTCACTATCCATTCCCTCCACAGATACTGCGTGACCCGCTGAGTTACTCCAGCACTCTGTGGTTTTTGCTCAAGAGCCAGCATGTGCAGTTCCCCATGTCTATGGTCATTTTCAATCTTGCCTCTTGGGTCCCTGGCTTCTACTGACATTGAATGACCATTTGTAAAGTTAGAGCTGAGTTTAGTTACATTGCAGTTGCTGTTCAAGTGTGGATTGGTGCATGGCCGGATTACAGATTACATTTGAATTGAAGATACAACATAGTAACAACCCCTTTGGCCCACCGAGTCCACATCAACCATTCCCACTCTCTGCTCATGAGGGGCAATTTACAAGGAGCCAATTAACCTACAAACCTGCAAGTCTCTAGGACGTGGGAGGAAACCGGAGCACCTGGAGAAAACCCACGCAGTCACAGGGACAACGTACACACTCTGTACCTGCAGCACAACTGACCCCAGATCTCTAGCTCTACCACTATGCCATTGAATGCCACCGTGACCTTATGTGCTGTCTTTGTGGAGTTTGCATATTTCCCCATGACTGCGTGGAATTCCTCTGGGTGCTCTGGACTGCAAACTCCTCACAGTCAGCACCCAGGGTCAGGATTGAACCCGTGGTCTCTGGCGCTGTGAGGTAGCAGCTCTACCAGCTGCTCCACTGTGCTGCGATTAGATTTGTTGATTGGTTAGACTGGTTATTTTTGGCTTGAAGGCTTTTAGTAAATAAGGTTCAAAGTTGTGGCAAGTTTTGAAAAATTAAATCTATTTGCCAAATAATAGTATAGGTGTGAATTTGGACTGGCAATCACAAACATTAATTTCACATTCCCATCCATGTTAACTCTTATTCAGTTTTCATCTAGACACAAGAGACTGCAGGTGCTGGAATCTGGAGCAAACAACAATGTGCTGGAGGAACTCGGTGGACCAGGCAGCATCTGTGGAGGCAGAGGGATGGGTCAACAATTTGACTGGAGACGCCCCACAGGACTGCATGGATTATGTTTTAATTTGTGGCCCATATTGTGGATATCCCTGCCATAGAGGGCAGTGGAGGCCAAGTCACTGGATGGATTTAGAGAGAGTTTGATAGAGCTGTCGGAGCTAGTGGAATCAAGGGATATGGGGAGAAGGCAGGCACGGGTTATTGATTGGGGATGATCAGCCATGATCACAATGAATGGTGGTGCTGGCTCGAAGGGCCGAATGGCCTCCTCCTGCACCTATTTTCTATGTTTCTATGTTTCTATATTCTTTATTAAATGCAGATGGACTCCTGCCTTCTGCCAGAATGTCACCAAATTCCTGAACAATGTCCCAGCTTGGCTGATGAATCCTTGGACCAAAAGTGTTAACTCTGCCTCCTCTATCTTCATTGCTGCCTGGCCTGCCGACTATTTCCAGCTTTTTCCGGTTTTATTCCAACTGAGGGCATTTGGAAATCAGGATGGCTTCCCCTGATGAATCCCAATGGAGTAAGGCAAGCCCAACACTGCAAATGGCCAAATCCATTTGATGTTTCAATCAGAGTTATGCAGCTATATAGCACAGACACTGGCCCCCAGACCCACCTTGCCAATGCTGACCAAGTTGGCATATTGGGCTGGTCTGATTTACTACATTTGGCCCTTTGAAACATATAAGATTGTTAAGGGTTTGGACACACTAGAGGCAGGAAACATGTTCCCGATGTTGGGGGAGTCCAGAACCAGTTTAAGAATAAGGAGTAAGCCATTTAGAATGGAGACGAGGAAACACTTTTTCTCACAGAGAGTTGTGAGTCTGTGGAATTCTCTGACTCAGAAGGCAGTGGAGGCCAAGTTCTCTGGATGCTTTCAAGAGAGAGTTAGATAGGGCTCTTAAAAATAGCGGAGTCAGGGGATATGGGGAGAAGGCAGGAACGGGGTACTGATTGGGGATGATCAGCCATGATCACATTGAATGGCGGTGCTGGCTCGAAGGGCCAAATGGCCTACTCCTGCACCTACTGTCTATTGTCTATTGTCTATAACTCTCTGAACCTTTCTTATCCATATATCTGTCCAAATGTGATTGATGTCTTTATTCTATCCCATCTACAGCTTCCTCTGTCGGCCCATACCAGATACAGGCTACCCTCTGAGTGAAAGAGTTTTCCCCTGAGGTACTCTAAACCCTTCCCAATTAAGGCATGAATGTCAAACACCTTCTTCAGCACAGTCTACTTGACTTGACACCCTGAACATTTAAAGGAGCCTGAGCAATGAAATTAAGGTAACATTAAATTGTTGATTATCATTGCAGGGATATGTCAGACTAGTGTAGTAAAGATCCGGAGATATGTTGCTCATCAGGATTGATTTAAACTCCCAGGGAAATAAATGTAGTTTAGTTTAGTTCAGAGATACAGTGTGGAAACAGGCCCTTCGGCCCACCAGGTCCTCGCCGGCCAGCAATCTTTGCACACTAGCACTTTCCTACACGCTGGGGACAATTTACAATTCTACCGAAGCCAATTAACCTACAAACCTGTACATCTTTGGAGAGTGGGAGGATATCGGAGAACCAGGGGAAAAAGCTTGAGGTCACGGGGAGAACAAACAGCATCCTTAGTCAGGATTAATATAACACCCCTAGTCAAGATTGAACCGGGGTCTCTGGCGCTGTGAGGCAGTAACTCTACTGCTGCGCCACCATGTTGCCCATTAATTGTCAATACACGAGCCATATCTTGCTAGTCCAGACACACAGCTCATAAACACTGCCCAAAGGCCGCTCACAATACCTGCACAGGATGCAGAGGGCTTAAGTCTAGGAAATGATGACCCACTATAATGCTGAGGGCGCCTGCAAACCCTATCACTGAATCCATCACTAAATACCAGCATTCTACGTTTCACAATAAATCTCCTAAACTGACGTCAGTCTCAGCAGCCGGCCCGTACTTGTAGTTTTCCAGCATAAGTCATATGGTCATATAACATGGAAACAGGCCCTTCGGCCCAACGTGCTCACACCGGCCAACATGTCCCAGCTACACTAGTCCCAACTGCCCGCATTTGGTCCATATCCATCCAAACCTGTCCTATCCATGTACTTGTCCGACTGTTTCTTAAATGTTGGGATAGTCCCAGCCTCAACTACAATAGACAATAGGTGCAGGAGTAGGCCATTCGGCCCTTCGAGCCAGCACCGCCATTCAATGTGATCATGGCTGATCATCCCCAATCCTGCCTACTCCCCATATCCCCTGACTCCGCTATCTTTAAGAGCCATAACAAGCTCTCTCTTGAAAGTATCCAGAGATCTCATGAAAGTATCCAGAGAACTACCTCCCCAGGCAGCTTGTTCCATACACCCACCACCCTTTGGGTGAAAAAGTTACCCCTCAGATTCCTATTAGATCTTTTCCCCTTCACCTTAAACCTATGCTCTCTGGTCCTCGATTCATCTGCTCTGGGCAAGAGACTAGAGTGTCTGTGCATCTACCCGATCTATTCCTCTCAAGTTTGTATACATGATATGTGGAGTTTAATGGGTAATTGGAGCACATATTGTACATTGGAAATACACCAGTCAACAGTATGACTCATGAGCTCCACATCCCTGCAATCCCTCTGTGCCAAAGTACAAACATATAAACTCAGATGAATAGGCTCCCAAGGCAGGCTCCGCCATTCAGTATGATAATGATTGATCCATTTTAACTTCAACCTAGCATTCCTGCCTCTCTGGGATAAACTTTCAACCTCACAACTCATTAACAACCTCTGACTTGAAATATATTCCAAGACCCTCCTTCCACCCTCTTTTGAGAGAAGTTTCAAAGACCAACAACCCTCTGAGAGGAAAAGAATTATCCCATCTCCAGTATTAATTTTCACCCTTGTTTCTAGATTCTCCTCAAATAAAATGGTTTGTAGGTTAATTGGCCGTTTGTGAATTGCCTCTCAGCTGTAGGGATTGGATGCAAAAGTGGGGATAATACAGGGCGTCACAGTGGCGCTGCAGGTAGTGCTGCTGTCTCATAGTGCCGGAGACCTAGGATCGATCCTGACCTCGGGTGCAGACTGTGTGGAGTTTGCACGTTCTCCCTCTGACCGCGTGACTTTCCTCCAGGTGCTCCGGTTTCCTTCCACAATCCAGAAAATCTATGGGTCTGTAATTTAATATGCTTCTGTAATTTACCCCTAATGTGAAAGGGTGATTTGTCTATTGTCAATAGACAATAGACAATAGGTGCAGGAGCAGGCCATTTGGCCCTTCGAACCAGCACCGCTCAGGACTCAATGGGCCGAAGGGCATGTTTCGATGCTGTATCTCTAAACAAATCTAAACCAGGTTGAACGGGTGATCGATGGTTGACATGGATTTGGTGGGCTGAAGGGCCTGTTTCCATGCTTTTTCAATGAATCAAAATCCCTCTTCCCATCCACCTCCTGAAGACCCTTCAGTCCCCTCCCACTGTACCAAACTCTGGCAAATACAAGCATGTTATTCATCCTTCCCACATTAGACAATCCGCCCGCTGCAAGCACTATTGTTATAAAACATCTTTGAACTGCTTTCAATGCATTAAAATTCTTCCTGAAATAAGGAGAAGCAATATTGTGCACAGTACTTCAGATCGAGTCTCAGCAATGCCCTTTATAAATGAAACAGAACTACCTTACTTCAGTATTCAATTCCCCTACAATAAATATATCATGTTTCATAACAGAATGTTATTATTCATTGTAGGGGAATAAGTAGTAGCATGGTTGTAAATCTTACACCAGGACCCTCAGATCCTAATGCATCTCGGATCTCAGCTCCATCTGGCCAAGCCTCAGTTCATCTTTCCTGTCAAAATGTAACGTTTCAAGTGTTCCCATTCTGTATTCCTTACATTAGATTTCTGCCCACTTCAGCCTACCTACATCCCAGTGGAGTGGCCCTTCCAGTTGCCGTCTGCCCTCTCTGTGACTTACTTTCCTGGCCCTATGTTTATGCCGTTTGGCGATCATATACTTTCATTCAGGCCATTTATATTCAATAGTTAGATATCGATACAGCCCTGTGGCACGGCACTCCTCACATCTGACAGTCAGCAAGCCCTTTCAGCCAACTAGTAATGTTTGCCGAATACCAGAGTCCGCGACCACCACTAAATGTTTACTGACTCAGATATACTCAATGCATCTCACCTGCCCCCTCCTGCTTTCCTGAGCATTCAGAATTTGCAATTACAAGTTTATGTAAAATAATGATTTATGATCTTCATAACCTGGAAAGGCAGATTCAAAAGTGATTGCCATTGATTTGGCCAATTATGAAGGAGACACATATGACTAACAGCAGAAATACTAAATTATACATCCAGGCAGCGCAGCCAATGGCTGGGTAAAATGCGGAGCAGGCTGTAACTATGTGGTTGTCATTGTTGATATACATTCCGCTCACAGTTGTTAAGTCTTCTCACGTAACAATGCATGCAGGGAAACTATATTAATAGAAACAGGAGGAAAACCAGCAAATACTGGCGAAAATCTGAAATGAAAACACAGAGTGTACTATAGATCCATCTGCAAGTCCAATGCCTATCAATCATATCGTGGTATTAGTAAGGGTTGCGATCGCAGTGTTGGATTAAAATCAGGACTGGTTTTAAGAGATATCGGAGAATCCCTCTGCCAACTAAATGCCAGGACCGCAGTGCAAAATATGACTTCACTATCAAAGGCAGAAGCTTTGCTGTATGCACTCAGAAAGAGCAGGGAGAAAGTCACTCATACACTTCTAAAATACAATCCCCTCATAACTGAAAATGGTTTAAAAATAATTTCTCAGACAGCACATTAAATAGTCAACAATTGATTGACTGAACCACTCAGAGCATAGAGCAGTATTATATTTAATATTCACCACGATCAATTGCATTGGTGTTTTTGTTTTAATGGCCCACGTCAGCAGCAAAAAAAGCGGCCATTGATTAAATACTTTAAACTTACACGTAGAAACATAGAAAATAGGTCCAGGAGTAGGCCATTCGGCCCTTCGAGCCAGCACCGCCATTCAAAATTATCATGGCTGATCATCCAAATTCAGTACCCCATTCCTGCTTTTTCCCCATATCCCTTGATGCCGTTAGCGCGTAAGAGCTAAATCTAACTCTCTTAAAAACATCCAGTGAATTTGCCTCCACTGCCTTCTGTGGCAGGGAATTCCACACATAGAGTCAAGCTACAATTTTTAGTTTAGTTTAGTTTAGTTTAGAGATACAGTGCGGAAACAGGCCCTTCGGCCCACCGAGTCCACGCCGACCAGCGATCCCCGCACATTAACACTATCCTACACACTTGGGACAATTTTTACATTTAACAAGCTAATTGACCTACAAACCTGTATGGATGTCTTTGGAGTGTGGGAGGAAACCGAAGATCTCGCAGGTCACGGGGAGAACATACAAACTCCGTACAGACAGCACCCGTAGTCGGGATCGAACCCAGGTCTCCGGCACTGCATTCACTGTAAGGCAGCAACTCTACCGCTGCGCCACGGTGACTGCCCTCTCCAAATCTCCAAATAGAAATAAAAGCAAAATATAATTTTCAAGAATGGTATTAGGGCAGCATGGTAGTGCAGCTGGTAGAGCTGCTTCCTTACAGGGCCAGAGACCCAATTTAATCCTGACCCCGAGTGCTGTCTGTGTGGAGTTTGCACGTGTTTACCCTGTGACCGCGTGGGTTTCCTCCCAGTGCTCCGGTTTCTTCCCACATCCCAAAGGCTTGCATGTTTCTGGGTTAATTAGCCTCTGTAAATTACCACTAGTTTGAGTTTAGTTTATTGTCACATGTACCGAGGTACAGTGAAGAGCTTTTGTTGCGTACTAATCAGTCAGCTGTGAAAAGGAATGGGTGATGTTTCGGACTTACCCTTCTTCAGACTTGTTACTTGTGACATACAACTAGGAAAATTGACCAGCAATTCCTTGGAGCGCAGGAAGATGAGGGGTGATCTTATTGAGGTGTATAAAATCATGAGAGGAATATTTGAGGTAGATGCACAGAATCGAGGACTAGAGGACATAGATTTAATGTAAAAAGGAAAAGATTTAATAGGAATCTGAGGGGTAATAGCCCTGTCCCATGGTACGAGTTCACTCCAAGAGCTCTCCCGAGTTTAAAAAAAATCAAACTCGTGGTAAGCACGGAGAATGAACGTAGCGGGTACGTCGGAGCTCGGGGACGTCTCTTAACGCTAACGGCAGGTACTCGGGAAGACTCGCTAACGGCAGGTAAGCACGGGAAGACTCGTGAAGATTTTTCAACATGTTTAAAAATGGCCACGAGAGCCCCGAGTACCGATGAGTGGCCATTACCGTAAATCTCCGAGTTTGAATCAGTGCAAACTCGGGAGAACTCTTGGAATGAACTCGTACCGTGGGACAGGGCTTTAAGCTTTTCACACAAAGGGTGGTGGGTGTATGGAGCAAGCTACAAGAGGAGATAGTTGAGGCAGGGACTATCGCAAAGTTTAAGAAAAAAGTAGACAGGTACATGGATAGGACAAGTTCAGAAGAATATGGGCCAAACGCACAGGTGGGTAGGTGTAGCAGGGACATGATGGCTGGAGTAGGCAAGCTGGGCTGACGACCCTGTTTCCACACTGTATCACTCTATGACTCTAGTGTGAATGGGTGATCGATGGTCAGCATGGACAGTGGGCCGAAGGGCCTGTTTCCATGCTGTGTCTCTAAGCATTTCCATCTCTTATAATGCTGGCAGCAGAAGCTACTCCATTGCACAATCCATGCATCTGCACCATTGAGAGTGGGGATTAACATGAAAAGTGTTGCATTAAACCTCACACCTCAAGAGGGAAGGAGACTAGAGAATGTCCCTTATTCATGTACACCGGATATGAACTGGAACAATGAAACCTTTACTGGCTGCAGATTCATAAGCACATTAGAACCATTCACTGCTGTCTTGGGTGACATTAAGAGCATTGAAATGCCAACTCCACTGTTGAGATTTCCCATTCATTAGGAAAATCATAATCCGGGTTCAACAGTTACAAGCTCAGCAATATGAGAGGGTAAGGCATCCTGACCTACACTGAACAAACTTCCAGCTACAGTAGTAATATCCAGGGGCAGCACGGTGGCACAGCGGTAGAGTTGCTACCTTAATATGTTATTTCAAAATACAATAAATAAAGAAATAACTGTGATACTAGGTAACTGTAGTTGTGCAAACTTCAAAATCTATGGTGCAAACAAGGCAACAACCCATAGAAGGGCGGCATGATGGTGCAGCGGTATAGTTGCTGCCTCACAGCGCCAGAGACCCAGGTTGCATCCTGACTACGGGAGCTGTCTGTACATTGTTATACGTTCTCTCCATGACCTGTGTGGGTTTTCTCCGGGATCTCTGGTTTCCTCCCACACTCAAAAGACGAACGAGTTTGTAGGCGAATTGGCTTGGTATAATTGTAAATTGTCTCTAGTATGTGTAGGATAGTGTTAGTGTGCGGGGATCGCTGGTCGGCACGGACGTGATGGAACGAAGGGCCTGTTTCCGCATTGTATCTCCAAACTAAACTAAGCTAAATGTTCTGGTCGAACAATGTGAGAGAACTGGGTTGGCTCCCAGACTAAAAGCCCTGTCCCACGGTACGAGTTCATTCCAAGAGCTCTCCTGAGTTTAAAAAAAATCAAACTCGTGGTAAGCACGGAGAATGAACGTAGCGGGTACGTCGGAGCTCAGGGATGTCTCTTAGCGACTTGTAACGCTAACGGCAGGTACTCGGGAAGACTCGCTAACGGCAGGTAAGCTCGGGAAGACTCGTGAAGATTTTTCAATATGTTGAAAAATGTCCACGAGAGCCCCGAATACCGACGAGTGGCCATTACCATAAATCTCCGGGTTCGAATCAGGGCAAACTCGGGAGAGCTCTTGGAATGAACTCGTACCGTGGGACAGGGTTTTTACGAAATCATCAGCAAGTGGGGTCTTGCTCAATAAACCGATCCACAAATGGGGCAATCAGATTTCCATTGGGGAGGCAGAGGGAAACCCTTCACAATGAAGTTATTGTTTCCCAGAGGAACATAAAACAGGATTTGTGCCACCTGCATGAGTTTCTTTTTCTAATTTGCTAATTAAATGCTGAACAATATCTCCTCCTTCGTTAATATTTACAACGAGGATTAGAGCTGCGTCTGATTGCAAAGAAATGGGTTTTATTGCTGGATAAACAGCAAGCCTGCATTGTGCATTGTGCCATGCAGTGAATAGCCAATACATCGTTAGGGAAAGTCATTGACAGTCCTGTACTCGTGCAGAACTCATTAATCCCACCAAGCGACTACACCACCAATCTCCACGCTACCCTTGGACCATCTCGAACACCCCACTCCTCCAGAGTTTTACTTTCGACTTTCGACTTTAGAGATACAGCATGGAAACAGGCCCTTCAGCCCACCGAGTCCATGACGACCAGCGATCACACCCGTACCCTCGCACTATGCTATAAGCTCGGTACAATTTACAATTTCTGCTGAAGCCAATTAACCTACAATCCTGCAGGTTTTTGGAGCGTGGGAGGAAACCAGAGGACCCGGAGAAAACCCACGTGGTCACAGGGATATTGTGCAAACTCTGTACAGACAGCACCCGTGATCAGGATCGAACCAGGATCTCTGACTCTACCGCTGCGCCACCGTGCTGCCCTCTGGATCATACATCCAGGGCTCGGGACTTCCGTTTAACACTTCAATTACCATGGTAGGGTTCTTCGGGAAAAGAGAGCTGTAACTTTCCCCGTCCTGGTTTTTATGCAACAGATCATTAGTATGGAGACACTACTTCTGGCCTTGCTATTGAGCATAAACAAAGCCCAATGTTGGGAATGGGGTGGAGGTGAATCGGCAAGTTCCCCAGCTTGTGGAAGGACTGTTCAGGAGCCTGATGAGGCTGCTTCTAATGGTGCAGCTTTCAAGCTTCTGTACCTTCTGCTGGACGGAAGCAGTAAGTAAGTAGTAAGTAAGTAAGTTTTATTTATATAGCACGTTTTAAGTCATCTCGCATTGACCCCAAAGTGCTTTACATAAATTAAATAATAAGTTCCATTACAAACCATAGAAAAAGGTTAAAAAAAAATGAATAAAATGGACACAACACATTATAGAGTTCAACACAAACGTCCCCCCACAGCAGAATCAAAAATGTCCACTGTGGGGAAAGGCACCAGAAAGTTAAGTCCTCTTCCTCTGTGAAACACCCGAGGTCGGGGCCCATTTGTGGCCGTGCAGCCAGTCCGATGATTTTCAGGGCCCTCTTGCCGTGAAGATGGAACATCGGCGTCTGGTGAAACATTCCTCTGCGGCTTGGAAAAGTCTGGAGCGGCTGCCTCCTCCTGGAGCAGGGACAAGATGTGGATGAAACAACAAAACAATAAACGAACAGTCTGAAAAGAAGTTGAGCCTTTTTCAAGTGTTTAAGAAAGATCTGCAGATGCTGGAAAAATCGAAGGTAGACAAAAATGCTGCAGAAACTCAGCGGGTGAGGCCGCATTTCATGCAGCCTCACCCGCTGAGTTTCTCCAGCATTTTCGTCTACCTGAGCCTTACTCAACACCTCTCCTCCATAAGTCTCCATCGGCTCTTACTGTAGCTTCAATTATTGATTCCTCACTTCCAGCTCCACAGAACGTAAGCAATCAATGACTTAAAAAAACGGCAGACATCATCAGGTCAACACACACAAACTGTGGAGCTGTGTAACACTGCTACAGATTCCAGACAATATTGCAACACTGCATCTTGGTCACTGATGTTCCATCAAAACGAGCATCAGGAAATTGTGCTAGATTTCCAGTGAGGCAGTGAGAGGACAGTCACAACAGCTGACGGTTCGGATGGCATCAATAAATCACTTTCCGTCATGGTTCATTGCATCATTCGAGTCTCTCAACTTTGTCACCTCTGTCTGGCCTCAACAATTGTCGAGCAAATGCCCGTTATGTGAAAGAATACTAGTTTTGATGTGAGCTCAAGTGGAAGTTAAACAGGCTGGTGAACAGAAGTCACTGCCAGGAGACTATTGCTTCATACACTTTAGTGATGCCTTTGAAACAGTGCTGAGGGCTTTGATTGATTGGACTCATTTGATAAATGGAATGATTATATTTCCACAGTCGTACTGAGGAAGAGCCACAATTAACAGGTTTCAGGCTGAACATCAATAATGCAACTTGACTAAATCAATTTAAGAAGCTTTCTTTCCCCTGGTTTCTCTCTCCTGATGGTAGTCTATGGCCCTGCCTCTCTCATGTACCTCATCGCAATGCCAACTACACCTGCAGTGAAAAATCATCATGTGTAGGAGAGAACTGCAGATGCTGGACTGGTTAATACTGAAGATAGACAGACAATGCTGGAGTAACTCCATGGGTCAGGCGGCATCTCTGGAGAAAAGGAACGGGTGACGTTTCAGGTCGAGACCCTTCTTCAGACTGAAAGTCAGGGGAGAGGGAAACATTCTTCAGGGATACTGCCTGACCCACTGAGTTACTCCAGCATTTTGTGTCTATCTTCGGTGTAAACCAGCACCTGCAGTTCCTTCCTACACAAGATCATGTCATTGTCATTTACAAGGCCTTTTGTCTATCGTTGGTGGAACATCATGATGTCAGATAGCAAGGAAACTTCATTGAGGCCACACCAACCATCAGGCATACAATTACACTAACCCTATTCCAATCCCATATCATTCTCCCCACACTGGGCTCCACAGTGGCACAGCTGGTCGAGCTGCTGCCTCACAGTGCCAGGGACCTGGGTTCAATCCTGACCTCGGGTGCTGTCTCTGTGGAGTTTGCATGTTCTGCCTATAACTGCATGGGTTTCCTCCTGATGCTCTGGTTCCCTCCCGCACCCCAAAGACTTGTGGGTTTGTAGTTCAATTGGGCTCTGTAAATTATCCCTAATGTGTAGGGGATTGGATGAAAAATTGGCATAACTTAGAACTGATGTAAACGGGTGACCGATGGCTGGAGATAGACACAAAAAACTGGAGTAACTCAGCGGGACAAGCAGCATATCTGGAGAGAAGGAATGGGTGATGTTTCGAAGGCTGGCATGGACTCGGTGGTGGAAGGGACTGATTCCATTTTTACTCTAAACTAAACACACCCCCATCTACAAGATTCTACAGAGGCCCATTAACTTACGAACCCACACTTTTTATTGGGATGTGGGAGGAAACCGGGAGGACCCGGAGAAAACCCACGCTGTCACGAGGAGAGCATGCAAACTCCACACTGAGAACACAATAGGTCAAGATGCTGGAACTGTCAGGCAGCAGCTCATAGAGTCACACAGTGTGGAAACAGGCCCTTCGGTCCAACTTGCCCATGCTGACCAACATGTCCCATCTACACTAGCCTGTGTTTGGCCCATATCCCTCTAACCCTGTCTTATCCATGTACCTGTCTAATTGCTTCTTAAATGTTGGGATAGTCCCAGCCTCAATTACCTCCTCTAGCAGATTGTTCCATACACCCACACCCTTTGTGTGAAAATGTTACTCCTAAGATTCCTATTAAATCTTTCCCCCTTTACCTTAAACCTATGTCCTCCGGTCCTCGATTCCCCTACTTTGGGCAAGAGACTCGATCTATTCCTCTCATGATTTTGGACATGATGTTATAGCTGTTCCAGATGTGCCAGTCTGCGCCTCTGTGCAACAGTAGGATTGCCAAGCTCAGAGCTGAAGTCAGCCATGCCCACCAACCCATGCCCCCTCTCCTGCTAGGGATCTCTGATGGCATTCAGGAACAGTAATTGCCCGTATTTCACCATGCTTATTAACCTGACGGACCAGAGTAATTGTTTCACAGCTCAGGCTGAGATCAGTCAATCAGTCAAAGCCAGGAACGAGCTTTATCTACAACAGAGATGTTAACCGCAGCCTTGGAACTTTGAGTAATTGCTTTGAACAACAACCTATAAAGCAAAGGTTGTCCAGTGCCCAAACTAATGAAATACACAGCAGACAGAAGCAGACGTTAGGTTTTGGGCCTCAGACCTCTCGCCTGTAACCTTTCCCATCAGACCGAAACATTAACACTGCCCTCTCTCCACTAATAGTCATAGCCACAGAGTCTTCCAGCGTTGAAACAGACCCTTCAGGCCAACTTGCCCACAACCGCCAACATGTTCCATCTACACTAGTCCCACTTGCCTGCATTTGACCCATTTCCCTCTAAACCAGTCCCATCCATGTACCTGTCTAACTGTTTCCTAAACAGTGCGAATATACCAGCCTCAACTACCTCCTCTGGCAGCTCTTCCCATACACCCACCATCCCTGTGAAAATGTTGCCACTCAGATTCCTATTAAATCCTGGGGTACCACGCACGGCCGCGTGTCACTGCCTACGCCACCACGTCTCACCACGCGCCATGCACGCGTATTGCATGCCATGCACGTGTCACACGCGCGTCGTGCGTCATGATGCGTAAATGATGTCGCGTAAATGACGCGCAAATAACGCACAAGTGGGACACGCCCTTTAGTCTTTATGGCACCCACGTTTGATCCTGAATACGGGTGCTGTCTGTACAGAGACTGTACGTTCTCCCCGTGACCTGCGTGGTTTTTCTCCGGGATCTCCGGTTTCCTTCCACACCCCAACAATGTACAAGTTTGTAGGTTAATCTGCTTTGGTATAAATATAAAATCGTACCTAGCGTGTGTAGGATAGTGTTAAGGTGTGGAGATCGCTGGTCCGTGCTGGCTCTGTGGGCCGAAGGGCCTGTTTCAGCGTTGTATCTCCAAACTAAACTAATTTAAACTGGGCATGAAACTGGAAGAGGTATGATCTGATGACGGACACATAAAGCTGGAGTAACTCAGTTGGCTTGGAGTGACAATCTGAGGTGGGCCTCACAAGCCAGAGGCTGCCAGTTAGTGTGCTGCTCATTTGGCAGCCTCTGTGTAAATAGGGTTTGACTGCAGCGCCGCGATGCAGCACATTAATTCACTGCATGCCCGCAGCTCTGGCAAACTACGAGCAAAAAGGAAAAGCTGCTGAAAATCTGCCCGTCCACATCAATCAATCAGTCAGTGTGCGTTCAGGGACTAAATGAACTGGATTGATGGTCATAGCGGCAATGCTAGTGCTAAATGAGATGCAAAGCTCACTCTACTCTGGCCCTACACTAAGATCAAAGGCAACTGCTCGAGTTAACCCTTAAAGAGCCTCCACTCAGTTTAGACACAAAGTGCTGGAGCAACTCAGCGGATCAAGCAGCATCTCTGGAGAAAAAGAGCAGGTGACGTTTCGGGTCGGGACCTTTATTATATTCCTATACGAGAAGACATTGAACGTGATCAGCGTGCCTTTGGAGTAATGAGAAAAGTCAATGTTTAAAAATACAGAAACTGCACTACAGAACAGAGGAAGATGGGTGAACAAATGTTGAATTTACTGAGTTAAATACTATTGTATTTGTTGCACACGCTTCATACTGGCAAGCTATGCGGTAACTGGCTAGAACGTGCATCGAAAAAACATTAAGAGTACAGCCTAATCGAGTAAGAGATAGACACAATGTGCTGGAGCAACTCAGTGGTTCAGGCAGCATCTCTGGAGAAAATGAAAAGGTGACGTTTTTGGTCGGGACACTTCTTCAGACTCTGAAGCCTGGAGTGTAAAGAAGGGATCCGTCCCAAAACGCCAACTGTTTTTTTTCTCCAGAGATGATGCCCGACCCGTTGAATTGCTCCAGCACTTTGTGTCTACCTTCGGTACAAACCAGCATCTGCAGTTCCTTCCTATCCACTCAATTAAAAATTTTTTTTTTCGAGGTGCAGTGTGGAAACAGGACCTTTGGCCCACGGAGTCCGTGCTGACCAATGATCACCCAAACACTAGTTCTATCCTGCACCCAGGGGACAATTTACCGAAGTCTATGAACCTACAAACCCGCACGTCTTTGGAATGTAGGAGGAAACCGGAGCACCCGGACAAAACCTACAGGGGGAACGTAAAGTCTGAGTCTGAGGGTGCCCGACTCTTAATGATGTGAGGATTCATTGTTAAGACCATTAACTCGGTGAAAGCGACTCTTTGGTCGGTCCAAATGTTGTTGGCCTCCCAGCAGAGCGAGATGTCCGTCGGGGAATGTTGCCGACTGGCCCACTCCAGACTGCAGGAGTACGTGCTGAGGGACGCACTGAAGCTCGGTGCAGCCAACGCCAAGGCTCTGTGATGGAGGACCACAGTCTAGGGTCCTTCCGCTGCTGGACATTGGAGGGCAGAGTCCGGTGGAGACACTTTCACGAATGATCCCAGGAATGAGTGGGTTAACATAAAATGAGCATTTTGACTGCACTGGGTCTATGAGCGCTGGAGTTTAGAAGGCTGAGGGGGGAAGTCATTGAAACTTACTGAATAGTAAAGGGCCTGGATAGAATGGACGTAGAGAGTATGTTTCCACCAGTGGGAGAGCAAAGGACTAGAGGCCGTAGCCTTAGAATAAAAGGATGTACCTTTTAGAATGAGATGAGGAAGAATTTCTTTAGTCAGAGGGTGGTGAATCTGTGGAAATCATTGCCACAGAAGCCTATGTACATTCTCCCAGTGACATGCATGAGTTTTCTCTGGGTGCTTCGGTTTCCTCCCACAAAGATGTACAGGTTTGTAGGTTAATTGGCTTTGGTAAAAATGGTAAATTGTCGCTAGTGTGTGGGATAGTGTTAGCGTGATGGGATCGCTGGTCAGCGCAGACTCTGTGGCCCAAAGGGCATGTATTCCCGCTGTATCTCTAAACTAAAACCAAACTAAACTATTCTATCCAGACCATCCACCCATTGATGCCGGGATTCCTCTGCTCCCTTTGTATTTCCCGATCAAGTTCTGTTTTCTTGGAGGAATCGCGGAGATTCCAGGGAAGGAACATCTTTCAGCTGCACTGTCGACTGAGTGGAAAAACATTTCCCAGCTTTCGCCCTTCTGCTACTATCAGTCTGAAGAAGGGTCACGACCTGAAGCATCACCTATCCAGGTTCTCCGGAGATGCTGCCTGACCCGCTGAGTTACTCCAGCACTTTATACGTTGTCGATCAACAGAATGATGGTTGGGACCACTGTACACTTAAAGAATGATCTCAAGTTCAAGTTCAAGTTTATTTGTCCCTTGCACCAATTGGTACAGTGAAATGATTTTGGGACTTAACCCAACTACACCATAGCTCAGGAATGGAAGTTGGTGAAGAATGCAAACACCTTGTGCCTCTTGTGCTGATCAATAAGATCATCTCGACCCAAAACGTCACCTATACCTTTTCTCCAGAGATGTTAACTAACCCACTGAGTTACTCCAGCTTTTTGTGTCCATCTTCAGATGAAACTCTTCCAGCTTCATGCCCAGTTTAGTTTTATTTAGTTCAGAGATACAACATGGAAACAGGCCCTTTGGCCAACCGAGTCCGTACCGACCAGCAATTCCCACACACTAACATTGCACTACATACACTGGGGACAATTTTACATTTACACCAAGCCAATTAACCTACAAAGCTTACGTCTTCGGGAGTTATTAATTTCATTGATCATCGATTTACTTAAAGACTAAACCTTTACCGTCTGAGTGAAGATATAAAACCATCCCGTGGCGAATTGTCTGTCAGAAAGGCTCTCCTCGTTTCCCAAGACTATGTTTCCACTATGCTTCACTCTCCACCCTGAGGTGAATATCAGCATCAACTCTATCAACCCACTTCATAACCGTATGTGAGTTGAGGAAGATCATCTCTCATTCATCTAAACTCCAATGAGCACAAGCCCATCAGACTCTGCCAGAAACCCAAACATGCCATTACATTGCTTGCAGGCAGAGACACCCAGAAAAGCAAATGTTTAGCAAAGAACTCTGAAGTGAGCGGCAGCTATTCATAAAGCATGGGAACAACTGATTGAAGCTGGCATGTGCACTCCTTGCAGCGACACTAGCATGTAAACACTGACAATGCTTGGAGGGACAGCACTGCTGACTGGTGTCAATCCCACCACCTTCAGTCTCCGACTCCAACGCTGACTCCAACTCCGACCATCGAGGGGATCTATCGCAGTCGCTGCCTCAAAAAGGCTGCCAGCATCATCAAGGACCCACACCATCCTGGCCACATACTCATCTCTCCACTGCCATCAGGTAGAAGGTACAGGAGCCTGAAATCTGCAACATCCAGGTTCAGGAACAGCAACAGCCATCAGACTATTAAACACAACTTCAAACAAACTGAACTATAACAGCCTATTGCACTTTATCTGTTTATTTATGTGTGTACATGTATATATATACAGTATATATTCTATTGTATATGGACACACTGATCTGATCTGTATTTATGCTGACAATATTCTGTTGTGCTGCGGCAAGCAGGAATTTCATTGTCCTATCTGGGACACATGACAATAAACTCTCTTGACTTGACTTGACTTGACTTGACTTGATGGAGCAGTGCATTCCCATAACGCCGGCAACCGCTCCACTTGCGACCATGTTGATCTTCAGATGTGAAGTTCAGTGCCCATATGCTCCCACACTGTACGTTTAGCACATACAACAGAGGACAACTTTGCCTCCGGCTTTTTGTGTTACCATACTGGTGCTTGCAGGCACTGCGAGACTGCTGGTTGCGAGCTGCTGCTTTGTTTGATGACAGTGGCAAGCTGCTTTTTTAATCTCTCCTTCACTGTGAAGAAAGGTATGTTACAAAGTGGGATCCAAACAAATGGCTTCAATCAACACTGACATGACTTTTTGTATCTGTCTGGCATTGTGCAAGTCAGTGCGTTAGTGAGTGAAGTGAGAAAACGATGCTTGACTTGGAGAGGTGTGGAGTGTTCAACCAAACTCTCACAGTGATGTAGCTTGTAGTGCTGCTACCTCGCAGTGACAGAGACCCAGGTTCGATCCTGACCACGGATTCTGTGTGGAGTTTGCACGTTCTCTTTGTGACCTTCGTGAGTTCCTTCCGGGTATTCCAGTTTCCTCCCACACCCCAAAGGCATGGGTGTCTGTTGGTTAATAGGTCCCAGTGTGTAGGGAGTGGATGGGAAAGTGGGATAATCTGTAGAAGGGTTCCGACCTGAAACGTCACTTTCATGTTCGTTTTCTAGGTCTGCACAAAACATGAGAGTCTTTAGTCTACAACAGATTTCTTTAATGTTTCACTCAATGCTGGCGGCAAGATTAGTCACAATGGCTGCCCGCATATAGTATGCCGACAGGATCAACCATATACAAAACATCTCCCTTTGACCTGTGCAGCGCCACCTGCTGCACGGGAGGAGCAACGGGTCCTCCCACCCCACACGGTCCACCAAACATCAAAGTCGCCTGTTCGTTTTCCCCAGAGATGCTGCCTGACCCGCTGAATTACTCCAGCAGTTTGTCTATCTTGGTTGTAAACCAACATCAGCATTTCTTTCCTCCCCGGTAGAACCAGTGTGAACGGGCGATCGTTGGTCAGTGTGACCGCAGTGGTGGGGGGGGAACAATTGACAATTGTGGGGGGTGGGAGAACAAAGGACAATGGGTACCCAGTGTGGGGGAACCACTGTTGGGGGGGGAGGGGAGAACAAAGGGAAGAGCCGGCATGCTTTGTTACTTTGTCAGCACCGTTTTTTTTCCTTTTTTTATTATACAAATACTTTTATACAAAAAATAAAAATAAACATACAAATTAACACAATCAAAGACTGCCTATGTTGACAGTTTTACAGACAAAAGATCATCAAATTAATATACGCCAACTTTATCAACAGAACACTCGGCCTCCCGCGGCGACCAGCATTCACGGAAGGCCTCCAAAGTCCGCGTGGACACCGCGTGTTCGCTCTCCAGGTACACGCGGGCACGGACGCAGGCCCTGAACAGGGACAGGCAGTCAACAATGGTGCGGCCGTCGACTAACCGCTGCCTGGACCCGTGAATGACCCATCTTGGCCAGGCCCAGGAGCAGACGGACAGGGACAGACTGTTCCAGCTGATACGGTCAGGCAAACATACCATGCTGTAAAAACGGTGAGGATGAGAAGGAGTTTCTTCCCAGCCATTAGGACTGTAAACTCTTATCTCACCAGGGACTAACATTACTGGACCAATTTACTGTTGTGTGATGTCTTTTTTAAATTGCTGTTTTTTTTATTTTGTTTCCTCCCACAAATATGTAATATGTGAATATGTGATTCTGTTCCATTCTGTTTTGTAGTTTTTTTGCACAAGTCCGCGAGCATTGCCACTTTTCATTTCACTGCACATCTCGTATGTGTATGTGACGAATAAACTTGACTTGACTTGACCCCCCACTCCCTCCCATAGCACCGTAGGTGCCCGCTATTTGTATACATTGGGTAAGCAACCATAGAATCTTACTGTGCCTTGTCACATGTGACAATAAAGTACTCCAATCAGTAGGCCTCAGGCCTGTTTCCATGCCGTATCTTTCAATCTATCGAAAAACCATGCCCTGTTTGTCTCATGGCCAATATGCCTGCAGTGGAACCCCACAACTAAACTGCTGAACCCAGATCAGCAGGTGCATGTTCTCTGTTGTTATGTGTCTTCATGTCCTTCAAGTGGGAAAGTAGCCTTGAGATGTTGTTATCTTAAGAACAGATATGATGTCAAACATATGCCCTGGCAGCCAGCTTTGCTGTTATCAGTAATTGAATGTGCATCATGTTGCCAGGGTGTGATGGAAAGATTTGTAGTGTGAAATCCCATTAGGATTTCAGACCGGATAACAATTTCAGCTCGAAGTGAGGAGAGAGCTTGCATGTATGTACTACCTTGCATTACCTCAGGATGTCCCAAAGTGTTTCACAGTCAACAAAGTACTTTGAGGTCTAGGCAACATTGGAATCTCAGAAAGACGGCAGTAGATTTACATGAAGCAATATGTTAATGAGTATTTTGGTTTAGTTTAGGGATAGATCGTGGATTCAGGCCCTTCGGCCCACCAAGTGCCAACCAGCCACCCCGTACACTAGCACTATCCTACACACTATGAACAATTTACAATTTGTACCGAAGCCAATTAACCTCCTCTGGCATCTTGTTCCAATATTAAACAGCCACAGTGTATAAGCTTATTCCACAGTTCACCTTCAAATTTTACTTCGGAGTCACGTGAGTGACTCCGTGAAGAACCCCGCCAGGACTCATGCGTGTCATATATCGCTACACGCATTGCAACGAGTCACAGCAAGGGGAACGACGTTCCCCTTAGCGGCAGAATTTGAAAGCCGGGAACAGCAGGTAAGGAGACTCTGCGTTCTTTCCACTTACTTCACAGGTGGAGGCATGGACAGATCCACGAAGGCTGCGAAAAAGCTGGCGGGGGAGAACCGCGGAGTTGTGGGCAGCCAGCAGCAGCAGCCAACGGCACGCCAATCTCCCGTAATGGGAACAGCTGTGCCCGACTTCGCTCCCGCACCGGCCACGGCCGGGCGGTAAAGCGAAGCAAAAAACTAACAGAGTCGTTGACTCCGATGAGACCGACTTTGAACAGCCGCGAGCGGCCAGTGCCCGTGAGCATTGGAGCCGGTTGGAGCGGCTTGAGGAACAGGAACAGCCGCGAGTGGCCAGTGCCCGAGAGCATTGGAGCCAGTTGGAGCGGCTATTGGAGCAAATACTCCAAAGTGGCAGGCTCCGGGAGATGGAGACTAGTCACAGTGGGCAGCTGGTAAGTCCTACAGCAGTACCTCTTGTAGGGCTGCACAGTGTTTCTCCCTCATCAGAGGGGAGTACGGGGGGTCAATTCTGGGCTGACCCTGAAGAGGGGTGTGCAGAACATACCCGTAGTGTGCATGGGGTGCAAGAAAACCTATTGGATATGGTGTCCCAGTTCATTCAACCCGACCAAACTGGCCAAAACCTGGAGCCTAAAATAGCTGCAAGTATCAACTACTTGTCATTCAACCAGCTATAAGGACAGGCATTATTGGACACCACAGCAAGACACTTACCACCAGGGAACTGCAAATCACTGAATGTTCCCAGTGTCAACCAGTGTATTTGGAAACATGTCGGAGCCTCTATCAGAGCCAGGGACTTGAAACTACAGAAAGTTCTGAAAGTCCTAACAGCGGGAATTACGGCTTTCGCCCGCACAATAAACGAAAAAGACATGACACAAGATCACCAGGATGCACTGCCTTTATTTTGCAACTCCCAATACGAGTTAAATAGCATTAGGAAGAGTGCTATCCAACCGGCTTTAGACCCCAAATTTGCAGGCCTGTGCAAACCTGGAACCTCCAAACCACCAATATTACTATTTGGAGGTGACTTATCCAAACAGGTAAAAGAACTTGACGAAGAGGCTAAAACCCTGGGGCTCATTAAAGCAACGTCTAAAAACTACTTTGGCCAGAAACAGCACCCCTACGCACCACCAGTTGGCCAAGACAAACTGGTGAAATCTCGAAGGCCAGGAACACTCAACATCGGTCTTTTTTAGGCCATGGCCCAGACCGGCCTTCCTGGGAAATGCGCTAACCCTCAACACCGACCCAACTACAGATCCAGACACTGGCGCCTCAACATCCACGGAGGATGCCGAAAAAGTAACAAACCTACCACTAGTAACCATGGAGGTAGGTGGGTCTGGTTCCTTACGAATTAAAGGAAGCATGGAGGTTGGTGGGAGATTACAATTCTATCTGGATGCATGGAATAAGTTATCTACCGACACTTATATTTTAAGCAGTATAGGGTTATACCATAGAATTTATACAAAAACATAACCCTCCAGTTCAGCATGTACCGAACCGAATGTTCGTGCTTACAGGCAAAGAAAAAATCAAAAGCGCATGCTGAACTACAGCGGCTTTATAAAAAAGGAATAATTGAGAAAACCCAACACGAATCACAGGAATTCGTGTCCAAAATCTTTATCATAAACAAGAAAGATGGTGGTTGCCGCATCATCATAGATTTGACTAATTTGAATACTTTCGTACAATATATTCATTTCAAGATGGAAACCTTTGTTACTGCTAAGCAATTGATTTCCAAAGGTTACTACATGGCAAGCATCGATTTAAAAGATGTTTACTATACAGTACCCATAAGAGGTGACCACAGATGTTATTTAACACAATGGATTATCTGGGGTCCACCATTAACTCAGTTCACATGTCAGTGACTTTGCCGAAGGAAAAGGTTACAGCCTTAATAGAGGCTTGCAGCAAAATCATTGACATCACTAAACCATCCGTCAGACTGGTAGCAATAATAATTGGCAAGATAGTGGCTGTGTTTCCAGCCACACAATTCGGACCTTTACATTATCGAAATTTACAGAGGGCTAAAATACGAGCACTCAAAAATTTATGGTGGTCATTTTGACAGACCAATGAAGCTACCAACAGAGGCCATAATGGAACTAAAATGGTGGGAAGATAACATTAGGCATTGTTCCAATCCAATCATTATCAGCAACCCGTCTATGGTACTACAAATTGATGCCAGTGCACTTGGTTGGGGTGCTACCAATTCCATCTCCAGCTGTGGGGGAGATGGAATGCACAGGAGGCATCATTATTACAAACACTGGGCATAAACTACCTGGAAATGTTAAGTGCATTCCATGGCCTTAAGTCATATTGTTCTCGGTTATATCACCAGCATGTTAGACTACAAATTGACAACACCACCGTGGTAGCATATATCAACCATATGGGTGGAAACAAATCGACATCATGTGACAATCTGGCCAACACAATTTGGCAATAGTGTATCCAGAGAGATATTTGGATATCAGCTACCTACTTACCAGGTAAACTAAATTTAGTGGCAGACAACATGTCACGCAAATTCAATGAAAACACTGAATGGATGTTGGATAAAAATGTATTTGCTGAAATTACAGCACGGTATGGAACACCAGATATCGACCTATTCGCATCCAGGCTCAATCACCAGTTATCGAATTATGTTTCATGGGAACCAGACCCTGGGACAGCGGCAACAGATGCATTTTCACTGCATTGGGGGAAATTGTTTATTTATGCATTCCCTCCTTTCTGCCTCATCAGTCGGGTATTAAGGAACATACAGCAAGACTCTGCGTCTGGTATTTTGATAGTATCCGATTGGCCTACTCAACCATGGTTCCCGGTGATACTCGACATGGTATTAGAACCATGCATCACCATTCATCATAGACCTAATTTACTGGTTCATCCCGCAACAAGGGAAAGTCACCCATGTCATAATTATATAAACCTATTAATTTGTAGAGTTTGAAAGCACCTCTACTACACCTGGGACTGACGGACCGAACAGTGGATATTATTTCAGCGGCCCACAGACAGTCCACCAAAAAACAGGACTTGGTGTACATCAAGAAATGGGAAATGTACTGTCACAACAATAACATCACCCACAGATCTATGAACATCCCGTCTGTTCTGGAATTCCTGGCAAGCCTCCATTACGATGAGGGACTCAGTTATAGTGCCATCAACTGCGCCAGAAGTGCTCTGTCAACATACCTGTGGCAAGGAACAGAGCGGCATTCTGTCGGGACACACCCCCTGGTAACCAAACTCATGAGGGGTATTTTTAATGTTAATCCCCCAAGAACCAGGTACTCCCAAATATGGGATGTGAGCATTGTACTGACCATGTTAAGAAACTGGTCTCCAGCTACAGCTCTGTCCCTACAGAAACTGACTATGAAAACAGTCATACTGATGGCCTTGGTCACGGCACAAAGGGTCCAGTCGCTACAGAAACTAAGGCTGGACAACATGACTATTTCATCTGGAAATTTAACTTTTCACATCAATGAATTAGTCAAACAGAACAGACAGGGGTCAGCAGGCCTAAGAAACAGAATTCAGGGCCTACCCGACAGATGATCGTCTCTGTATTGTAACACACTTACTATTATATATGGAGTATACTAAGATCATCAGAGGCAAAGAAATGTCACTTTTAATCAGCTACAAACAGCCACACAAAAAAGTGACAATCCAGACCATCTCGAGATGGCTAAAACAGGTCCTAATAAAGGCTGGAGTAGACACTGGCATTTTTAAATCTCACTCCACCAGGGCTGCAGCTACATCGCCAGCTATGAAGTTGGATGTTCCTATGGACCAAATCCTCAAGACAGCAGGATGGTCAACGGAGAAAACTTTCCAACGATTTTATAACAAACCAGTCATTGAATCTGGAACATTTGCAGAAACAATTTTAAGTTCTGTAATATAATTTTACCCCATAAATAGGGGCTATAATTTGGTTAACACTATTCTCCCCATAATTAAGGCAGATGTGATGAATGGACTCGTTTCCACGGCATGAAATCACAGAGCTTTAAAATCTTCACGTAGTCACTAACGTGACTCCGAAGTAAAATAGTAAGATTAAACGAGAACTTACCAGTTTGAAGTTTGATCTTTATTTTATGAGGAGTAACGTTGAGGGATTACGTGCCCTCCGCTCCCACCCTTGATTATATACTCAACTGGTATCTCTTCTCTAATCTTACTATGTTTAGTCATTACAGTTATCTGTGATTTCACACCGCTGCTTTGAAGAATGACACGCATGCGTCCTGGCGGGGTTCTTCATGTAATACCTCAACGTTAGTTGCAGACATACCTGATCAGGGAAAGAAGATTTTGAGTATCTAGATTATAGAAACATAGAAACATATAAAATAGGTGCAGGAGGAGGCCATTCGGCCCTTCGAGACAGCACCGCCATTCATTGTGATCATGGCTGATCGTCCCCAATCAATAACCCGTGCCTGCCTTATCCCCATATCCCTTGATTCCACTAAACCCTAGAGCTCCATCTAACTCTCTCTTAAATCCATCCAGTGACTTGGCCTCCACTGTCCTCTGTGTCAGGGAATTCCACAAATTCAAAGCTCTCTGGATGAAAACGTTTTTTTCTCACCTCAGTCTTAAATTACCTCCTCTTTATTCTTAGACTTTGGCCCCTGGTTCTGGACTCGCCCAACATTGGGAACATTTTTCCTGCATCTAGCTTGACCAGTCCTTTTATAATTTTATATGTTTCTATACGATATCCCCTCTTCCTTCTAAACTCCAGTGAATACAAGCCTAGTCTTTTCAATCTTTCCTCATATGACAGTCCCGCCATCCCAGGGATCAATCTCGTGAACCTACGCTGCACTGCCTCAATCACAAGGATGTCCTTCCTCAAATCAGGAGACCAAAACTGTACACAATACTCCAGATGTGGTCTCACCAGTGCCCTGTACAACTGCAGAACAACTTCTTATCTACTGTATATCGCTCACAATTTTACAAAAAGGTAAGCTCTCCAGTGAGATTAGTCTCCAGTGGGGGACAGCAAGAGGCGCAGCGACAGAGTTGCTGCCTCACAGCGCCAGAGTCCCGGGTTCCATCCTGACCTCAAGTGCCATCTGTACCAAGTTTGTACGTTCTCCCTGTGACCACATGGGTTTTCTCCGCGTGCTCCGGTTTCCTCCCACACACGAAAGACGTACAATTTGTACGTTAATTGGCTTCGGTAAAATTGTAAATAGTTCCTACTGTGTAGAATAGTGCCAGTGTACGGGGTGATGGCAGGAAAGCATGAACACTGGAATTGCACTTTGCAGCAGTCTCAAAGAAGCAACTAATATGATCAATTAGTCACCTTATGCCATGGAAGATGGTACAGAAGTCATAAAACCTCCCAGTTCAAGAACAGCTTCTTCCCAACGAGGCTTGAACACTGCACAACACTAACCTCAGCAACTATGGACTGTGTTATTGATTGCACTAAGGACTTTAATTTTGCGCTATTATGATGACCTAATATTACTGTTCTTAATTTATTGTAGTATTGATTAATGTACATTTATTTGTGTGCTATTGTGTTAATGGGCCCATTAAGCCACAGCAAGTAAGAATATAGAAACAAGGGCAGTCACGGTGGCGCAGCGATATGCCTTACAGCAAATGCAGCGCCGGAGACCCGGGTTTCATCCTGACTACGGGTGCAGCCTGTACGGAGTTTGTACGTTCTCCCCGTGATCTGCGTGGGTTTTCTCCGAGATCTTCAGTTTCCTCCCACACTCCAAAGAGGTACAGGTTTGTAGGTTGGCTTGGTATAAATGTAAAGTGTTCCTAGTGTGTGTAGAATATTGTTCGTGTGCGGGGATCGCTGGTCGGTGTGGACTCGGTGGACCGAAGGGCCTGTTTCCGCGCTGTATCTCTAAACTAAGCTAAACTATATTGTAAAGTTGGTCTGTTGCCTGTATAGGTGGCGGTTAAAGGGCCTGTCCCACTTGGGCGTCATTTGAGCGTCATTTACGCGACATTATTTATGCGTCACGGCGTCGTGACGCGCACGTGATGCACGCATGGTGCGCATTACGTGCGCATGGTGCGAAGTGACGTAGGCAGTGGCGCGCGGTCGCGCGTGGAGCCCCAGGATTTTGGGATATACAAAATCTTTGCGCCCCATCTGCGTGACGCGCAAATGACACCCAAGTGGGGCAGGCCCTTAAGCATGCTTGACTCTTGAACAGGGATGTGGAAGCATCTATTTGGCACAAATGACAATAAAACACTCTTGACTCTTGACTTGAAGGAACCCGACTCAAAACATCACCCATCCTTTTTCTCCAGAGATGCTGCCTGGCCCGCTGAGTTACTCCGGCACCTTGTGTCTACCCTCACCTAAAAGATAGAGTGTGGGTAGAGAGAGTGCAAGATGTTGAGCAACTCACTGACCACCAGGATGTCTCTGGGGTGTCTATGTCTCTGAGGACGGTGCCTTTGATTATTATGTTGGACTATCTTCCTTCTCCTCGTTAGTGTAGCCAGTACAGCTGTTGTCTCACAACCTCAGAGAATCCGATTCGATCCTGACCTCGGGTGCTGTCTGTGTGGAGTTTACACATTCTCCCTGTGACCATGTGGGTTTCCTCTGGGTACTCCGGTTTCCTCCCACATCCTAAATATAACGTCAGCAGGTTTGTCGCTAAATTTGCCCTCTGTAAATTCCACCTCGTGCGCGGGGAGTGGATGAGAAATTGGAATTACATAGAACTAGCGTGAATGGGTGATCGATGGTCGGCATGGACTCGGTGGGCCGAATGGCCTGTGTCCACGTTGTATTTCTAAACGCTAAACTCTTTGTATGCACAACCACCTCAAAGGCATCAGCTGCAAACTCACCTGTCAGGAACATCCACTGCTGGCATTCATCTTTCATTCGCTGACCATGGGAATATAAATCCTCTCCTGCAACTGCTTCACTAGCTTGCTCTGGGATTCCCTGTCAGCGCGTTAAGTTGCACTGCTGCTGTGTGGACACTTTGCATTCTTAGCATCGAGTCCGCCCGGACATGTTAGTGATATTGCCGATGCCACAAGTCAGGTAGACTTTCTGCCTCACAACATCCCTGCCAGCAGCCTGGTTCACTCAATCAATGCTTCCATGGTTCAACACTTTAATACTGTTTTATTTGTCACGTATGCAACTGCGCAGTGAAAATTGTTTTACATATATTACACATGCAGGTGCCGACGTTATTGCCGCCATTATTCAAACTCCGTCGGCACGTGAGCTCAATGTACTGGAGCAGTTCCCGTGAACCGACGTCCCTCTCCTCTCGTCGCCCAGCCATCTTTGTGTCCGGGGGGCGTCTCCTGCAGCTGACCAGTAGGTGCTGGAGACATTACCCCGGTTCACCCTCCAACCGACCCTTGCTCCTCGCGTCCGACCTCTCCAGCTCCCTCATGGACCCACCAACCGCCGAGCCTTCGAGCGGGCTCCTGGTCCCACCGACTGGCTTACAAGGTTAATTCCCGGGATGGCGGGACTGTCATATGCTGAGAGAATGGAGCAGCTGGGATTGTACACTCTGGAATTTAGAAGGATGAGAGGCGATCTCATTGAAACATATAAAATTGTTAAGGACTTGGACACACTAGAGGCAGGAAACATGTTCCCGATGTTGGGGGAGTCCAGAACCAGAGGCCACAGTTTAAGAATAAGGAGTAAGCCATTTAGAACGGAGACGAGGAAACACTTTTTCTCACAGAGAGTGGTGAGTCTGTGAAATTCTCTGCCTCAGAGGGTGGTGGAGACAGGTTCTCTGGATGCTTTCAAGAGAGAGCTAGATAGGGCTCTTAAAGATAGCGGAGTCAGGGGATATGGGGAGAAGGCAGGAACTGGATACTGATTGGGGATGATCAGCCATGATCACATTGAATGGCGGTGCTGGCTCAAAGGGCCAAATGGCCTACTCCTGCACCTATTGTCTATTGTCTATTGACCGCCGAACCTTCGAGCGGGCTCCTGGTCCCACCGACCACCGAGCCTTGGGGCAAGCCTTTGGTTGAACCAAGAGATTAGACCTCCTGCACGATGACAAGCTGTACGACAGCCATGCTCCTGGTGGCCTCCCACACACAACCACTTCAAAACACAGGACCCAGTCAGTTACGTGGGGGGATGCGCTCTGCTATTTGACATGCTTCATCACAGCACAGCAGCAATCAACAAAGCATGTGGAAGTTGTAAGCCAAACCCGTTCAATGCTCAGAGTGTGTGGAGTCAGCTATTCCCAGGCTGCAGTCTTTTACAGCTTGTCCCAGCTGAGAACTAGGAAATAAAAATCAGCCAGTCTCATCTATCTCCAGGTCTCAAGATGGTCACTTTCTCAACAAAATGGATGTGTGCGGGTGACAGGAATCGTCGGCCCCAGATGACTCTTTCTGCACTCAGATACGGGCGGCACAACGGTAGAGTTTCTGCCTCACAGCACCAAGACCCGGGTTCCATCCTGACTACGGGTGCTGTTTGTACAAAGTTTGTACCTTATCCCCGTGACCGGCATGGGTTTTCTCTGGGGTCCCCAGTTTCCTCCCGCACTCCCAAGGCGTGCAAGTTTATAGGTTAATTAGCTTTGGTAAAAATGGTAAATTGCCCCTTGTGTGTGTAGGGACAGTATTAGTGTATAAGGATCGCTGGGTGGCGTGGACTCGGTGGGCCGAAGTGCCTGTACTCTGTATCTCTAAACTAAACTAAACATGAAGACAATCTGAGGAAGGGTCTCAGCCGAAATGTCACCGATTCCTCCTCTCCAGAGATACTGCCTGACCCACTGAGTTACTCCAGCTTTATGTATCTATTTTTGATCTAAAGCAGCATCTGTACTTCCTTCCTTCACATGAAATAAGACTATGTTATTTGGCTTTCACCATCTCAGCAAAAACCCCATCCACTGGCTGCCCATCGCTGGGGTGAAGAACCTTCCAGTTATGCCACAGAGTTAGAAGTATACAGACAGAACAGCACTTAATATTTCACTTGGGCAGCTTCCAACCCAGCGGTATGAATATCGACTTCTCCAACCAACTAACCCTTGCTTTCCCTCTCTCTCCATCCCGCTAACATCCTAGTTCTCCGAGCAGTCTGACTGTCCTCCTGATTAAATTCTACTTAATACTCCTCGTTATCACCTTCCCCTAGCTAACAATGATCTCTTCTACATTTCCCTTGAGCTTCGTCCTCTTTGAACACTCGTTTTCACACCTTGCCCTTTCATATCTCTAGTTCCCCTCTCCCCTAAATCTCAGTCTGAAGAAGGGTCTCGACCCGAAACGGCAACCATTCATTCTATCCAGAGCTGCCGCCTGGCCCGCTGAGTTACTCCAGCATTTTGTGTCTATCTTTGGTGTAAACTGGCATCTGCAGTTCCTTCCTGCACAGTTCTGGTCACCTCTTTACAGGGAAAGCATGAGAGCGGCAGAGATAAGCAGGCCTGAAGCTTACAATGTATGAGTGTCCGTGTGCCTTTAAAAGCTATGTGGCGGGTGATGGGAATAGTACCACTTCCTGGTGTCAGTTGAGTGAAGATTTCCTTCAACAAAGGATGCTTTACCTCTGTTGCTTGCCTCCATGAACATCAACACTCCGGATTTTACAGACTCCAGACAAGGATGTTGCCAGGACTGAAGAGGTTTGAACATAAGGAATCACTGCATATTAAGATAAACAGAAAGTGCTGGTGTAACTCGGCAGGTCAGGCAGCATCTCTGGAGAGAAGGAGTAAATGATGCTTCGGGTCCAGACCCTGCTTCAGACTGAGTCAGGGGAGAGGAAAGCTAGAGGTATGAAAAGGTACGGAACAAACTGTCGGAAACGGTGATACATTTGGATAGAGCAGAAAATGCTGGACATATTCAACTGGTCAGGAAGCGTACACGGAGAGAGGTAGAGTTACGTTTCAGGTCAGGGACTGCTCTCTTCAGCATAGAGGAGTCAATGGGGAGAAGCATGTTGAAGCTGCCCACTACCATGGTCCAGCAAGCCTTCCATTCATCATCCCACTCTGCACAACCAGCTCCAGATTCAACGCAAGGAAGAATCAAGATGTGATTCCAGGATAGTAGATGACTGAGACACTGGTAAAGTTTCTCAGATGCGAAAGAAGGCAAAATCAAGCAGATCTCAGAGAGTTGGTCACAAAGCTACGTCTGGATTTAAGCGGCTTTTCGATAGGTGTATGGATATGCAGGAAATGGGATGGAATGGAATACTTTATTGTGACTAGGCACCGTGAGATTCTTTGCTGCATACACAATGTATACAAATAGCGGCCACCTATAACGCTGACAAAGTTACAAAGCACACCGGCTCCCCCTTTATCCTCCCCCCACATCACAGTCCCCCCCCCCAACGCCAAGTCCACATTGTCCGTTGTTCTCATCCGTCGGTCGTTGACATTATCGGCCACTGCACCAAACTCTCCACAACGTTGCCGAGTCCAAGTCAAGTCAAGTCAAGTTTATTTGTCACATACACATACGAGATGTGCAGTGAAATGAAAAGTGGCAATGCTTGCGGATTGTTCTAAAAAACTACAAAACAGAATGGAACAGAATAGTAAGATTAAACGAGAACTTACCAGTTTGAAGTTTGATCTTTACTTTATGAGGAGTAACGTTGAGGGATTACGTGAAGACCCCGTCTAGTACGCATGCGTGTCAATCTTCAAAGCAGCGGTGTGTAATCACAGATAACAGTTATTGAACTGAACATAGTAAGATAAGAGAACCATAATACCAGTTGAACTTTATGATCGAGGGCTGGGAGCGGAGGGCACGTAATCCCTCAACGTTACTCCTCATAAAATAAAGATCAAACTTCAAACTGGTAAGTTCTCGTTTAATCTTACTATTTTACTTCAGAGTCACGTGAGTGACTACGTGAAGATTTTAAAGCTCTGTGATTTCATGCCGTCAGGCGTCATACACTGCATCAGTAGGCCAATGATGAGTGAACATTAAGAATGCATTCAGACATGACATAGATATAAACATGTTGATGCTATTAATGAATAATAGTGGCAATAGTAACCTCCCTCAACCTGGAGGAAGTATGAACCATACCTAACATAGAATTGGCAAATACCCCTGATCTGGCAATAGGTTTATTCTGAATATTTGGACAGATGAATAGTTTGACCATCCTGCAACCGCTAGGATGTGGTCCATCCCTGCTGCTGAGGCATAGCGGTCCTGGTGGAGTGAGACTCAATGTCAATGTACACTCCTGTATATGCCAGACCCATATAACCATCTGGAGAAGGTTCGTAGTGATTCCTTCTAACAAGATTTTATGTAACTAATAATATTGCTGTCAGTCTATAAGGCTCTTAGTAACCTTGACATACTGGTGTAGATGCGTGATCACACGCAACCCAAGGTCCATGGGATATGCAACATCTAGTTTGGTCTTGTGTCCCTGTCTAATCTGCTTGATTAATCATAAACAAAACATGTTATTATAGCCCGCAGATATGATCATCCTATCCAGTGTTGCAATGACTGGACCCATAGCGCTGTACTCAGTGCCATGGCGTAATCACTAGTATGTCAGTATGACCATGGACAGGGATGTTGCTGGTGCCCATCGGTGAAGTGACGTAGTACAATGTTAACAACCCATATCTCTGCGTCCCTAAGCCTGGGAGGTTTTAAGCTGACGATACCTTCATATTCTGGATATCAGAGGGTGAGACCGGACAGAGTGGTTTATGTACTCCTCAGCCAAATGATGAGGAGGTACTTAAGGCACAGTAATGGAATAGTAACTTAATGTTATAATCCCATAAAACTGAATTTTAATGTGTCAGTCATCCGTGCCGAGTTAAACCTAAGGAAGCATAAACAATGCTTCCCATCTCCTATGCAGATTGCTGCTATTTGGTGCTATCCCTGCAATCTGTAGTGAGCACTCTTAACGCTTATGGTTTGACAACCCGAGCCGCAGAAACGATCTCTCAGAGTCTGTAAGTCTATGATTGATTATATCATGCAGAGGATGGTTTCAACATCACAACTGAACCTGCATCTTTTTATCCGGAATTAACCATGTAAGGTTTTATGTTCATTCTTCGCCTCAGCAGGAGCCATAGGTATATAACCCAGGCAGGCACTATGAAAACCCGGAAGCGGGAATCTTGCTGAATTTTGCAAGACCCGTCTATTGAGGCCAAATGGAGGAAGACATAAAAGAACATTCCTTCCTAGTGTAGTGAGAATGCATCCTTTGCCACTGTATGCCTCGTTCACTGTTGATTGAAACTGGATGCAAGCAACTCAATAGTTAGTGTTCTATCAATCCACATTGTCATTAAATACTTTGTGATCACACATTCATTCTGTGTTGTCATTGATTTTGCATAATAATACACCAGTGCTAAATGCGGTTTGGTAAAACTATCACCGGATACTTTGATTTGATTGTACCTTTGTGATTAACATATACCATCACCAAAGTGTATCACCTTGCACTTGTGCATGCCGTAAATGTATATCCACACACCCTTGAATGCACAGAATGCACCTGGTGTCCATTGGCAGTTGATACCATGACTGTACACTTGATAACTCATGCTAATCCCATCTGCCTCCGTAACTAGAGATGGTATTAGTAAATTACCCATCTTTGGGCAATAGCATCAGTTTGGAAATGACTGAAGATTTATGGATAAGAAGTTTTAGTGGAGCAAAGCTGTCCATCTGTGACTTTGATTGTTTCAGCTAAAAATAGCAGAGGTCTAATTTTTTTGTCTCAGAGCTGATCCCAGACCAATAAATGGATGATTGTATCCCAAAAATCAATAGTTTCAGTTGGTATCAACTTAATTTAAATTTAACTGGACGGGTGAGAACCAATTCCTCAAATATAGCTATGTGGCTGATAAGGCTAATTTAGTAAAATACAGTATGTTCAATATCATCCAGATTGGCCATGCTACTTATTTGTTAGTTCTGTGCAGCTGAAACACTGATAGTAGTGATTTGGTAAATAATCTGGAAACTGGAGTTAGCCCATTTTATAACGCTACTGAGTGTATCGTTGCCTCATCCAGTTAAATTTCAAATATCTTCAACCCTGTGAGCGGAAATGATCACATGGAAGTTATTCAGAAAAGTCTATACTGCACATGCGGGTTGAGGCTGTTGACAATGATCAGTCCACATCCCATTCTTGTGAGCCTTGTCTTGAAAGGCAACTCCAACCATACCTGTGTGCAGTATAAACTAATCTAGTGTTATCCCAAACCAGTGTAAATATTCAAACCAATATTACCAACTTGTAGCCGTGACAGGAGACATCATCGATGAGGTTCCATACCTTTATCCGAATGGGAGGACTTATGCAACCCGACCCAGGAGCTGCCACAAACATGTGTGCATGATTTTACATCTGCTCCTGGGAGGTAGAGGAGCTCGAGTACGAGGTTGGCGCATCTTCCAGGAAGGTCGTTCTGGGCTGTGGCCTAAAAAAGACCTTTGTCCTGGTTGTACGGCCTTCAAGCTTTCACCAGCTTCAGTTCATCGTGGTTTGCTGGTGGGTGCGTAGGGGTGCTGCCGTTGAAGATGTGAGGTCTTGCGTGATGATGTGGCCTTCCTGGACCCGACGGCCACTCGTCGAGCTCCTGCTGCTGGTAGTGTTATTCCTGCACCCACTGCACACTTGTGGTTTCTTCAGCCAAACCCCTGTCTTCAGAGTCAGCCCAGAAGTGACTCCTAATGCTTCCCTCTGTCGAGGGAGATGCATTATGCAGCCCTCAATAAGGTGCTGCCATGGGCGTCCCAGGACCCCCTGGTGACTAGACTCCATATACCGGAGCATGTCACATTGGAGCTTCTGATCCATCAACCGCACAAAACGACCTTCGAGTAAGGAATTTACCTGCATGTCCTTTTTAAACCTTCTGCTGCGGGGCAACGCTCCTCCCGAGCCTGGTCTCGTGTTCGTGGTTTGTTACAGCTGGGGTTCCTCTGTGGTCCTTGTAGAAACACTTCCATTGCGGGTTAATTCTCCCCCGAGCTTTTTCTCCGCGGTCCCTTATAACAGGGCTTCTCCATGGTGTTCTCCAGTTGGGGCTTTCTTTCTTTCTTTCTTTCTCCCCCCCCCCCCCCCCCGATCTGGGTATCCCCGCAGTTACTGCAGCTGGGATATCCCCGCGGTCCCTATCAAAGGGATAGCCGTGTTTTACAAAGTCGGGGGGGGGATATCCTGCTTGGGGGGGGGGGGGGGTATATGAAGCCGCTGGTTTAACTGCCAGCGGCACAGTAGGTGACTTACTGCCGTCTGCTCCTCGCATCCCGCAATCTACTGAGCGGGTTCTCAGGTTGCTCCCCGTATTCCACGGTCTCCGGAGCGGCTGTCCAGGTGCCCCCGGCACCAATATGAAGCCGCTGGCTCCACTGCCAGCAGCTCAAAGGTGAATCCACCGCCGCTCGCTACCCGCATTCCGCGGTTCCGAGCGCCTAGGTCCGTGGGCGGGATTCCCCGTGACCGGGGTTCCCTGAAGTTCGAGACTGGGGCTTCCCCTCCGTCCCGACTTTGCCCTGGACTTTTAGTAGGACCTCTAAGTAGAGGTTCCTGCAAGAAGATTTAACCTGAAAGTTTTTTTAAAAACTTACCTCAGGTCTGTTGCTGGCAGGAAAATCACGTTCACCCTGCCAGTCGTCACGCAATGCTATAATCGATATGTCACGCATACGTACTGGACGGGGTCTTCACGTAGTCACTCACGTGACTCCGAAGTAAAATCACATATTCACATATTACATATTTGTTGGAGAGAAGAAACAGCAATTTTAAAAAGACACAACACAACAGTAGAATGGTTCAGTAAGTTAGTCCCTGGTGAGATAGGAGTTTACAGTCCTAATGGCCTCTGGGAAGAAACTCCTTCTCATCCTCTCCGTTCTCACAGTATGGCAACGGAGGCGTTTGCCTGACCGTAGCAGCTGGAACAGTCTGTTGCTGGGGTGGAAGGGGTCTCCCATGATCTTGTTGGCTCTGGAGTTGCACCTTCTGATGTATAGTTCTTGCAGAGGGGCGAGTGTAGTTCCCATAGTGGGTTCGGCCAAACGCACTACTCTCTGCAGAGCCTTCTTGACCTGGGCAGAGCAGTTCCCAAACCAAATTGTGATGTTTCCGGACAAGATGCACAGCCGCTGAGTAGAAGCACTGGAGGATCCTCAGAGACACTCTGAATTTCCTCAATTGCCTGAGGTGGTAAAGGCGCTGCCTTGCCTTACTCACCAGTGTGGCAGCGTGTGATGTCCATGTCATATCCTCTGAGATGTGGACTCCCAGATATTTAAAGCAGCTCACCCTATCCACAGTATCCCCATTTATTTTCAATGGTGTCCACTCCCGAGGCCACTGTGGTGCCGACTTGGGCCCCAGCTGCGGTCTCCGTCGGTCGCCCCGCCTATCTGGTCCCCAACCCAGGCTTCTAGGTGGCCATCCAGGAGGCATCGAGACCGCGGTGCCTTGATAAAGGCTTCTGGTCATGTTCCCAGACCACAGGGTATGGATAATTTAGTTTTAAGTTTATGTTTACAATTAGAAACATAGAAACATAGAAACATAGAAATTAGGTGCAGGAGTAGGCCATTCGGCCCTTCGAGCCTGCACCGCCATTCAATATGATCATGGCTGATCATCCAACTCAGTATCCTGTACCTGCCTTCTCTCCATACCCTCTGATCCCCTTAGCCACAAGGGCCACATCTAACTCCCTCTTAAATATAGCCAATGAACTGGCCTCGACTACCCTCTGTGGCAGAGAGTTCCAGAGATTCACCACTCTCTGTGTGAAAAAAGTTCTTCTCATCTCGGTTTTAAAGGATTTCCCCCTTATCCTTAAGCTGTGACCCCTTGTCCTGGACTTCCCCAACATCGGGAGCAATCTTCCTGCATCTAGCCTGTCCAACCACTTAAGAATTTTGTAAGTTTCTATAAGATCCACCCTCAATCTCCTAAATTCTAGAGAGTATAAACCAAGTCTATCCAGTCTTTCTTCATAAGACAGTCCTGACATCCCAGGAATCAGTCTGGTGAACCTTCTCTGCACTCCCTCTATGGCTCAATTGTAACGTGAAGAAGGATCTCGACCCGAAACATCACCTATTCCTTCGCTCCATAGATGCTGCCTCACCCGCTGAGTTTCTCCAGCATTTTTATCTACCTAAGGTACAGAGAAAGCTTTGTTTCACAGTTTATCCCATTAAACCAGATAATACCATACATATTAGATAGGACTATGAAGGGTCTCGACCCAAAACATCACCCATTCCTTCTCTCCGGAGAGGCTGCCTGTCCCGCTGAGTTACTCCAGCATTTTGTGTCTATTTTCGGTTTAAACCAGCATCTGCAGTTAATTTTTATACATAGTAGATGGAACTGTTCAGTGAACTTTTGAAACATTGTCGACACCAAAACGCGTGACACTGCCTGGGTGAGGTCTGCTGTATGATTTTACTGGGTTGTATGTAAAACACAGCATAAAGTAAAGGGCCTGTCCCACTTGGCCGTCATTTGCGCATAATTTACGCAACAAAATATACGTGTCACGACGCATTACGCGCGCATGGTGCGTGATGACAAAGGCAGCGATGCGTGGCTGCGCGCAGCGTCACAGGATTTTGTGATGTACCCATCTGCGTGACGCGCAAATGATGGCCAAGTGGGACAGGCCCTTAACATTGAATCATTGGAACTCAAGTACAGTAAGTAGAGCAAAGGTGAAGATAAAAATATAGTTCTCAGCATTGTAGAGTAACAGTTCCATAGACATCGTCCAATGCCCGCAATGGGGTTGAGGTGAATCGGACAGTACCCTTGCTTGTGGAAGGTCCATTCAGAAGTTTGATAAGAGTGGGGAGGAAGCTGCCCCTGAGTCTGGTGCTACGCTCTTGCTAAGCTTCTGTATCTTCTGCCGGATGGGAGCGAGGAGAAGAAGGCACGACCCGGTGAGAAAGTCTTGGATTATGTTGGCTGCTTTCCCGGGGCAGCGTGAAATATGCACAGAATTAATTGTGGCGAGCCTGTACAGGCACGTGCAGGCAGATGAGGTTAGTTCAAAGGGTTCAAATGGTATTTTATTCTCACGTGTACCAATTAAGGGACAGTGATACTGGATTAATTCATCTTGACCTTCAAGTTATCTCCGATGACTGGTTAGCAAGCAACAAAAGCTTTTCACTGTACCTCGGTACACGTGACAATAAAATAAACTTAAGCTCAACTCGAGTTTGGCACAGACATTGAGGCTGAAGGGCCTGCTCCTTTGCTGTACAATGTTCTATGTTTTATGGATCCTCAGCTCAAACTAAGTGCTGCCAGCAGATCTGGAATCGTGTCGATTGCAACATTTCAAACACTGACAAGGTAGCTTTGATTTGCAGTGAGGACTTCAGTTTCAGCAACCAGAAAATTCAGGGAATATGTTCCAGATCCCAATCATCACCTGGTGAAATGATCCACTCCTAAACTCCTCTTGTGCTAATTATTATAAATCCATCCTTTCTGGCCATTGACCCCTCCGTGAAAGAAAACAGGCCCTTCGGCCCACTGAGGCCACAACTACCAGCGATCCCCGCACATTAACACTATCCTACATACATTAGGGACAATTTACATTTATACCAAGCCAATTAACCCATAAACATGTATGTCATTGGAGTGTGGGAGGAAACCGGAGCTCCCATGGCAAACCCACGCAGGTCACGGGGAGAACGTACAGACAGCACCCGTAGTCAGGATCGAACCCGGGACTCTGGCGCTGTGAGGCAGCACCTCTACCGCTGCCCTTGTACAATGCAGGGTTTGTCTTTGAATTATCAGCAGACCTGTGCAGATTAAACCTCACTGTTTAGCTACTTCACACGGCACAGCGTGGTAGCTGAGGACGTGGATTTATACTCTCCCGCAGAATGGGGTAGTGAGAGGGAAGTTGTGCGATTTTTCTCAAGGCAACATAAGGTCTTGTGAATTATATCTGTCCCGAGTTAACCATAACTTAGGATTTCTTGACAGTGCTGTCATTTCAAGAAAGCATTGCCTCTTCCAGCAACAACCTGCCGCCTTTTGTTAGTCCACGCGCGGAATAAAATCTTCCCCGGAAATAAATGTGATATATCATTTTAATTATCCATGATTTATGTAGTGTGAGTTTAGTCTGCAGAAGACAAATCTGGATTGGTGGACACGTGAGGCTGTTTTATCATCTAAACCGAGAACTGACTCCACAATTCAAAGTGCTTATGAATTTATTTGTGATAGCTTGGGAAATGTCCTTCTAATCACCTTAGTCTAAGAGGCAGTGCAAGCACTAGACAAGTGCTTCACCACTGCAATGCTAATGTCATCCTTGGCACAGTGAAAGGATTCTGACTTCAAGGTTCGAAGGCTATTGTGTCAGCCATCGCGAGAGCATCTGATTGAATGATGGTTTGGGAGAGGCACTAGCAACAGGAGCACTGCGAAGGTGATAACTCATTTAACATTCAGAATTAAGAGATTTCAGCTTCTTCCTCATGTATAAGGCTGTGCAGCTGCAGAGCGAATGCATTCTGCTGTTGGAAACAGATAATTACAACACAAATATCAGCTTTATGCTGCTTCCTTCATCATCGAGTCATGGAATCATTCAGCCCTTTGGCCCAACTTGCCCACACCTACATTAGTCCCACCTACCTGCATTTGACCCATACCCCCCTGTCAATGGCTCGATAGTAACCATGTATTGTCTTTCTGCTGACTGGGACAGCACGCAACAAAAGCTTTTCACTGTACCACGGTACACGTGACAATAAACTAACCTGAACTAAACATTTCCTATCCATGAACCTGTCTAATTGTTTCTTAAACATTACTGCCTCCACTACCTCCTCTGGCAGCTCGTTCCATGCACCCACCACCCTCTGTGCTGAACGCAATGTCTTTGTTAGCACATAATACATATTCCTCCATTCCCTGCATCTCCATGCAAGAATCTAAAAGCTTCTTAAATGTCACTATTGTAGCTGCCTGTGAGAAGAAGGTTCTGACTGTCTACCTTATCTATGCCTCTCATAATTTTATATACTTCGATCAAGTCTTCCCTCAACCTCTGCACTCCAAGGAAAACAATCCAAGTCTGTCTTTACACCTGACACCTTCTCATCCAGGCAGCATTCTGGTAAAGTATCCTCTCCTCTGCATCCTCTCCTCTGCATCCTCTCCTCTGTATCCTCTCTTCTGCATCCTCTCCTCTGTATCCTCTCCTCTGTATCCTCTCCTCTGTATCCTCTCCTCTGCATCCTCTCATCTGTATCCTCTCCTCTGTATCCTCTCTTCCTCATCCTCTCCTCTGTATCCTCTCCTCTGCATCCTCTCCAAAGCTCCCATATCATTTCTGTAATCTCCACAGCTGCACATAATCCTCCAATTGTAGCCGAACCAAAGTCCTATAACATTTCTGTAATCTCCTATAGCTGCAACATGACTTCCCGACTCTTTAATGCCCCGGCCAATGTAAGCAAGCATCCCATACAATACAATACAATACAATACAATAATACAATACAAATTATTGTCATTTGAGCCTCAGTGTTTCCACAGCCATACAAACAAAGACAATTTCCTAGACATACACACAATTTAATTCACACAAACATCCATCACAGGGGAGAGAAAAGTATTTTCTCTCCCCTGTTCTCCATGTCTCTCTCGATATCCAAGCCCCAGGCGGGCGATGATAAGTCCCACGGACATTTTAGGCCGCGCCGGGCGATTTACGGCCCCGCTCCCGGTCTAAATGTCACAAAGTTGGAGCCCCCGGCGGGCGCCGGAATGTCCCACGGCCATGAAGCCGCGCCGGGCGATGCACGACCCCGCTCCAGGTCGCTCCAACCCCGCGACACGGGCTGGAGAAGTCGCGTTGCGGGAGCCCCAGGAAGCGGTCTCTCCCCCCGGACCCGCGAGCTCCCGATGTCCCGACAGTCCACCGGACCTGCGGCTGCGTTGCTGGAGCCTCCGAGCCCCAGGAGTCGAGCCGCAGCAGCGAGTCACCACCGCTCCCCACGCTCCGAGGCCGGCCAGCCCCACGATGGTGAGTAGTCCACAGCTCCGCAGTCTCCCGAGCCCCCGGGTCGTTCAGGTTGGAGGCCGCTCCACGGTGCTAGGCCCCAACGACAACGGAGACCCGACAGGGAAAAGGTCGGGTCTCCCGGACAGGGAAGAGATTTTTACCTCTCCTTTACCACTTTATCTACTATATTGGCACTTTCAGGGAGCTTAGAACTTGGACCCCAAGATCTTTCTGCATTTCAATGCTGTTAAGTGACTTGCCATTAACAGTATACTTTCCCCCTTTCTTCTCACCTGTGCAAAGTGCAACACCTTGTATTTGCTCGGATTAAACCCTATAGCCTTTTCTCTACATATTTTCATAGCTGATCTGATTCTCACTGTATATTTTGACAGCCTTGCTCACTGTCTGCAAGTCCACCAACTGTGGTGCTGCCTGCAAACTTACTTATGCATCTACATTTACATTCAAGTCATTTATATATATTAAGTTGGGAAAAGTGGAAGTACAACGGGATCTGGGGGTCCTTGTTCATCAGTCTTTGAAAGTAAGCATGCAGGCACAGCAGACAGTGAAGAAAGTGAATGGCATGTTGGCCTTTATAACAAGAGGAATCGAATATAGGAGCAAAGAGTTCCTTCTGCAGTTGTACAGAGCCCTAGTGAGACCACACCTGGAGTATTGTGTGCAGTTTTGGTCCCCTAATTTGAGGAAGGACATTCTTGCTATTGAGGGAGTGCAGCGTTGGTTTACAAGGTTAATTCCCGGGATGGCGGGACTGTCATATGCTGAGAGAATGGAGCGGCTGGGCTTGTAAACTCTGGAGTTTATAAGGATGAGAGGGGTTCTTATTGAAACATAAAAGACTGTTAAGGGTTTGGACACGCTGGAGGCATGAAACATGTTCCCGATGTTGGGGGAGTCCAGAACCAGGGGCCACAGTTTAAGAGTAAGGAGTAAGCCATTTAGAACGGAGACGAGGAAACACTTTTTCTCACAGAGAGTTGTGAGTCTGTGGAATTCTCTGCCTCAGAGGGCGGTGGAGGCCGGTTCTCTGGATTCTTTCAAGAGAGAGCTGGATAGGGCTCTTAAAAATAGCAGAGTCAGGGGATATGGGGTGAAGGCAGGAACGGGGTACTGATTGGGGATGATCAGCCATGATCACATTGAATGGCGGTGCTGGCTCGAAGGGCCGAATGGCCTACTCCTGCACCTATTGTCTATTGTCTATTGTCTATCACAAAGAACAGAGGTCCCAGCACAGACCCCTGTCAAACTCCACAGGTCACAGAACGTCAGCCAGAATAACACCATTCCACAACAACACTCTGTTGTCTATGAGTAAGGCAGTTCTGGATCCAAATGACAAAGTCGCAATGGATCCCATGCACACCGAGTCACTTGGGGAATTGAGAACCAGAAGTTTAAGGTGAAGGGGGAAACATTTAATAGGAAACCCAGGGGTAACTTTTTCACGGAAAGTGTGGTGGGTGAATGGAACGAGCTGCTGGAGGCAGGTACTATAGCAAGGTTTAAGAAATATTTAGATAAGTACATCGATAGGATAGGTTTAGAGGGATATGGGCCAAATTGGACATGTTGGTCAGCATGGGCAAGTTGGGCCGAAGGGCCTGTTTCCACTCAGTTTGACTCTATGACTCCTTGTCTTGTTGAGGCAGGTCTTCCTGTTAGTACTAAATGAGAATGATCTTCAAGTGAGCTTCAACGTGAAATGGACCTGACATGATCGGGCAAGTCTGGTCCATGTGTAGCCAGGTTAAACCATTCAATTGCAGCAACGTACCGAGCTGCGACCCTGTGATGCTGAATCACTGGGTTAACTGAAGAGTGTTTGTGGTGTTAGCGACGGTTTCGATGCTGAATGACTCTTTGAATGTCCATAGATCTGGGGCACGTGGGCACCACAGATGTGGCCGCTGGTTTTTATGGATGCTGGTGTGGGCGGTGCTGTTTGTGAGGTTGGATCTATTGGTGCTGCAGGTGCTGTGTTTATTGCTCTTGCTGTTATTGTTATTGCTCTTCCTATATAATACTATCAGAAGCTGCTGCAGTTCCCATTGCTCCTCCTAATGTTGTGTGGCGTTATTTGTTGCTGCTGCTCCAGTCCTTATTGCTTTTCTTATTGATTTTGCAGCCACTGATCTGTTGAATTAATTCCCACAGTTGTCATGGAGTCATAGAGTGGTACAGCATGAAAACAGGCCCTTCGGCCCAACTTGCCCACACCGATCAACATGTCCCATCTTCACTAGTCCACCTGCCTACGTCTACCATTGATGAGATGAACCTAATCACCTCTTTAAACTCCCTTAGAGCATCTGTTACTTTGCATGTAGCTCATGTCTCCTGGAATTGTAAAACGGGTGGTTTGTATGAAGAGCAGATTCAGATTCAGATTCAATTTTAATTGTCATTGTCAGTGTACAATAGAGAGACAACAAAATGCATTTAGCATCTCCCTGGAAGAGCGACATAGCAAATGAATTGAATAAATAATAATAAGTGTCCGGGGGGGGGGGGGGTGTTTGGCAGTCACCGAGGTACGTTGTTGAGTAGAGTGTCAGCCGCCGGGAAGAAGCTGTTCCTGGACCTGCTGGTTCGGCAACGGAGAGACCTGTAGCGCCTCCCGGATGGTAGGAGGGTAAACAGTCCATGGTTGGGGTGAGAGCAGTCCTTGGCGATGCTGAGCGCCCTCCGCAGACAACGCTTGCTTTGGACAGACTCAATGGAGAGGAGCGAGGAACCGGTGATGCGTTGGGCAATTTTCACCACCCTCTGCAATGCCTTCCGGTCGGAGACAGAGCAGTTGCCATACCATACTGTGATGCAGTTGGTAAGGATGCTCTCGATGGTGCAGCGGTAGAAGTTCACCAGGACCTGAGGAGACAGATGGACCTTCTTCAGTCTCCTCAGGAAGAAGAGACGCTGGTGAGCCTTCTTGATCAGAGTTGAGGTATTGTGGGTCCAAGAGAGGTCATCGGAGATATTGACTCCCAGGAACCTGAAGCTAGAAACACGTTCCACCTCCGTCCCGTTAATGTGGATGGGGGTGTGCGTGCCGCCCCTAGACTTCCTGAAGTCTACAATGAGCTCCTTGGTCTTCTTGGAGTTAAGGGCCAGGTTGTTGTCAGCGCACCATGCTGCTAAGTGCTGGACCTCCTCCCTGTAGGCCGACTCATCGTTGTTGCTGATGAGGCCAATCACCGTTGTATCATCTGCATACTTGATGATGGTGTTAGTACCATGTACAGGTGTGCAGTCGTAGGTGAAGAGGGAGTAGAGGAGGGGGCTCAGCACACAGCCCTGTGGAACGCCGGTGTTCAGGGTGAGGGTTGAAGAGGTGTGCTTGTCTAACCTAACAGACTGTGGTCTGTTGGTTAGAAAGTCCAGTATCCAGTTGCAGAGGGAGGGGTCGATGCCCAGGTTACCGAGTTTGGTGATCAGTTTTGATGGTATAATGGTGTTAAATGCTGAGCTGTAATCGATGAACAGCATTCTTACGTAAGTGTCTCTGTTGTCGAGGTGGGAGAGGGCGGAGTGAAGTGCCGTTGAGATGGCATCCTCTGTACTCCTGTTCTTGCGGTAGGCAAACTGATAGGGATCCAGTGTGGGGGGTAGGCAGCTTTTGAGGTGTGCCAGGACCAGCCTCTCGAAGCACTTGGTGATGATGGGGGTAAGTGCAACTGGGCGGAAGTCGTTGAGGCTTGCCGCAGTGGAGTGTTTTGGCACTGGCACGATGGAGGTGGTTTTAAGGCACGTGGGGACAACTGCTTGGGCAAGTGACAGGTTGAAGATGTCAGTCCAGGCGTCTGTCAGCTGCGCAGCGCAGGCCCTGAGGATGCACCCGGGGATGCCGTCAGGGCCAGCAGCCTTACGTGCATTAGTCCTACTCAGTGCCACGTATACGTCGTAGGGGGTGAGTGTGAGGGGTTGGTGATTGGCAGGTAGCACAGCCTTGATGGCTGTCTCTAGATTGTCCCTGTCGAAGCGGCCATAGAAGTGATTAAGCTCCTCAAGGAAGGAGGCGTCGCTGGATGTGGTGGTGGTGTTGGAGGGTCTATAGTCCGTGATGGCCTGGATGCCTTGCCACATGTGTCGGGGGTCGGAGTTGTTGTTGAAGTGCTCCTCAATCCTGAGCTTATGGCAGTGCTTGGCCTTCTTGATGCCCCTCTTCAGGTTAGCCCTGGCTGAACTGTAGGCTCGAGCATCGCCTGACCTGAAAGCGGTGTCCCGTGCTTTCAGCAGTAGCCTGACCTCGCTGTTCATCCATGGCTTCTGATTCGGGAATATGGTTACCTGTTTGAGGGAGGTGACACTATTGATGGTGGAGTTTATAAAGTCCAGAACAGAGGATGTGTAGGAATCAATGTCCGTGTGGGAGTCAAGGGTGGCCTGGGCTGCAAACGTCTTCCAGTCAGTGTTTCCAAAACACTGCTGAAGTGTGAAGTCCGCTTCCTCTGACCAGACTTTAACTGTCCTCACAGTTGGTTTAACCCGTCTGATGAGTGGGGCGTACTTAGGGAGCAGGAACAATGAGACGTGATCAGACTGACTAAGGTGGGGGAGGGGGATGGCTTTGTAAGCTTCAGCCATGTTGGTGTAGACTTTGTCCAGTGTCTTGTCTACTCTAGTGGGGAAGGAGACATGTTGGTGGAATTTGGGGAGTACAGTCTTCAGGTTAGAGTGATTGAAGTCACCCGCAACAATAAAGGCTGCCTCGGGGTTGTGCGTCTGTTGATTGCTAATGGCAGTATGCAGCTCTTTCATTGCAAGCTTGGCATTAGCATCAGGAGGGATATAGGCTGCAGTCACAACAGTGGAGGTGAACTCTCTGGGCAGATAGAACGGTCTGCATCTAACCAAGAGGAACTCAAGGTTAGCTGAGCAGTGACTCTCGATGATGGTGGAGTCCGTGCACCATGCTTTATTTACATAAATGCACAGACCCCCACCTCTGGTCTTACCGGACTCTGATGTCCTGTCCGCTCGGAGTAAATGACGCCCCGATAGCTGGATGGCGCTGTCAGGAACGTCAGTGTTGAGCCAAGTTTCCGTGAAGATCAGGATGTTGCAGTCCTTGATCCAATTGTGGGAGGTGATCCTTAGCCGGAGTTCGTCCATTTGATGTTGATGACACAATGATCTGACAAACCCGCACATCTTTGGGATGTGGGAGGAAGCCAGGGCACCTGGAGGAGACCCACACGGTCACAGGGAGAACGTGCAAGTCTGAAGAAGGGTTTCGACCCGAAAT
>NC_045989.1:3994958-4054958 GCF_010909765.2 Amblyraja radiata
TCCATGCTGTATGACTCTTTCTCTAAGTGGAGTAAGTATCTATTGTGCCTCAAAAACAGCAACTTCCATTTAAATAGAACTTTTAAAATGTCAAAAGCTGCACAAATGTAATTAAACAACAGTAATACAGCTATACTAGAATGAACAACAACATCTAATCAATAATTAATCATGAGGCAGTCAATGCAGATTGCAATACATATCAGAATTACACATTCTCCTTAATCCCACTTTCTCTGCGCTTTCACTTCTCCTTCTACCGCTAGTTCAGTATTATTAACTTCTATAGTCTATCTGCTTCTGATACCCCCACACTCATCTATTCTTGTTCACTTCCATTAACTGGCTTTTAGAATTGGCGCCTCATTAAAAGTTTCCTCTCCACGTTCTGTGCCCTCTCTCCCAACCAATATTCCTAGGTTGGAGATTACCTTTGCTACTGAAATGATAGTCACATCACCTCAGTAAGCAGATCTGCCAGTAATATTTAGGGCAGCACAGTGGCGCTACTTGTAGAGCTGCTGCCATACAGCGCTGGAGACCCGAGTCCGATCCTCACCGCAGGTATTGAGTGTTTGAATTTGCACATTCACCCTGTGACCGTTTGGATGTCTTCTGGGTGCTCTGGTTTTCTCCCACATCCCAAAGACGTGTAATTGGCCTCTGTAAAATTGCCTCGAGTGTGAATAAGAAAGTGGATAATATGGAACTAGTGTGAAAGGTTGATCGATTAATGGCGTGGACTCGTTTGTCTGAAGGGCCTGTTTCCATGCTGTATCTCTAAACTCAACTAAAATATTTGCAGCACTGAACTATCCCTAGTTTGATACCAGCTAGAGATCTTATCCAAGGAGATCCTGGTGTGAGACTTGCAGCAAATAGTAGAAGCTCCTCAATGAGGAAGTGGCCCGGACAGAGAGGAACGATCTCAGTCCTTGTGAACTCAGCTATATTTGACATCAGCACTTAACTTCCTTCATACCATTTAAAATAAATTTGTCGTAACTACAATGGTTAAACATTTTCCTTTGATTGTTTTCTCACCTTTTTCCATTTCTTACACGCTATTGCATTTTTCTCAGCACACACATTCAGGTTACCAATCACGACGGGCTGAGCATGGTGCGGACTTCATGCGGTACCGAAGGGTTTAAGAATACGAAGAAAGGAACCCCGATTGCAGCTCAGACAGCCGCCATTTCAGCCGCAGCGGTAAACCAATGCTTCCTCCCCCCACCCCCCCCCCACGTACATATTTAACCCATTTTTACAATTAATGGTTGCAATCTTTCATTGCTGCATCTGAGAAGCTGTGCTTTTGACATTTTTTATCAGATCCGCTAGTCCTTAAGTCCAAGATTCACTAAACTGTCTTCAGAAACATGATTACACTGTAAATTAAAATATTGTCCTATTAGCTGAAGACTCCTATCAATAAAACAGATATGACAGATTTGCATTCTGCTGCTTGTATGGGTTCAACGTTAAATTAGTTTTGGCAGCGTCAGTTTGTTAGTAATTGGAAAGGAATAGGAAAAGATCATAAGAAATAGGAGCAGAATTAGGCAATTCAACCCATCAAGTCTACTCCATCATTCAATCATGGCTGATCTATCTTTCCCTCTCAACCCCATTCTCCTGCCTTCTCCCCATAACCCCTGACACCTGTACTAATCAAAAATCCTGATTGGAAATTTAGAAAGGCCACAAAGAGGACTGTGTGGATTTCCACCCGGTGGCAACCCTGTGACCGCGTGGATTTCCTCCTGGTGCTCCGGTTTCCTCCCACATCCCAAAGGAACAGCTTTGGGAAGTCTGATTCACCTCTTCCCAATTGCGGACGTTGGACTTTGTCAATGGAACTGATGCGCTACAATGCTGAGAACTATATTCTCCACTCTTCCCCTTTACTCTATCTATTGTACTATTGACTTGATTGTATTTATCTATGGTATTATCCAATCTGTTTGGATCTCATGCAAAACAAAACTTTCCACTGTACACTTGACAATAATGTGGCACCTAAACCGAAAGATTTGCTGGTTAATAGGTTAATTTGCCTCTGTAAAATTTTTTTTAAATTCCTCCAGTGTGTAGGAAGTCTATGATAAAATGGAATAACATACAACTAGTGCTAACGGGTGATCGATGAATGGCATAAAATTCGGTGGACTGAAGGGCCTGTTTCCATGCTGTATCACTAAACTGAACTAAACTATCTCAAAATGTGGTGCAAGTGACGCACAGATTGCTGTATGATTTTTTATTTCTGGTGCTGCTTCATTGTCATTGTAGGAGAGATAGTTGCTGTATCCTGGGAGTTCTTGATTGAATGTTGTCGAGGAAATGTTACTGTGGATTGAACAAATTCTCTGCCTCACCGGGAAGCACTCGATGCTAGTCGTGGCTCCAATCTAAGAATTAATGTACATGTAAATTCTTCAATAACATTTGCCCTTTCCCCAGCGAGATTCTGTAAATATTCTACACAGTATCCTCTTCAGACTGACAAACAATGATCCCCATTCAGTTTCCTGATTGATGGTAGGTTGGTTCTCAACAATAATTAGTGGTATCTGCCAGCATATCCATGCATTATACATTTGCATCATTGGTTTTGTCCAGAGGGAAATACTAAACTATTGATTAGAAACATTGCTAATGTTTTCACTTCTGTGTTTAAGAAGCAGAAAACCTGAGAGCCGCACAATTTATCATATTTGTTTTCAAAGCATGATAGACCAAATCTGTTTTCTGGGTCCTGTTTGATGGAGCTGATGTTAATACAATAATCTAAGCAATTTTTTTGAGAATATGGAGCTGAACTGCAGATATTAGGATGAGGGGTAGGCAGTATAAAACTTTGGGTGGCCCAAGTGCAAACATATGAAGATCGGGATGTAGAAACTAGGAACTGCAGGTGCTGCTTTACCAAGGAAAGACACAAAACGCTGGAGTAACTCAGCGGGTCAGGCAGCATCTTGATGGTGCTGAGCAACCATCAACCTCTTTGGAGACCCTCTGACCATCTTTAATTGGATTTTACTGGACTTTCATCTTGCACTAAATATTATTCTCTTTGACTTATATCTGTACACTAGATTGAAATCATGTTTGGTCTTTCCGCTGACTAGCACACAACAAAAAGCTTTTCACTGTACTTCGATACATGTGATAATAAACTAAACTAAATATTCCTGGAGAATATGGATAGGTGATGTTTTGGGTCAGGACCCATCTTCATGCTGATTGCAGGCATGGGGGGGGGGAAACGAAGCTAGAAGAGTGGAGGGGAAGAACAAAGCATGGCGGGTCATAGGTGACTACCGGTGAGGGTAGGCCAAAGGTAGACTGCATCCACTGTTCTTAATGTGGCCTCCTGTAAATCGGCGAGACCAAGTGTAGATTCGGCAACAGTTTTACTCTGCCCACCCTTACGGGAACTCCCGGTTGCTAATCATTTTACCTCCCCTTTCCATACTAAGCTTCCTGTCCTGGTCCTCCTCCATTGCCAGAATGAGGTCACACGCAAACTGGAGGAAAATCTCTTCATATTCTGCTTGGGTAGCAAACAACCAAATGGTATGAAGATTGAATTCTGAAACTTTAGGTAACATCTACAAACCCCCCCCCCCCCCCCTCTCCTCCCCAGAACCCTGGATAACTTTGCACCTATCGCTCCCCCTCCGGTCCCACTAAACAATTTGCAACTCATCAATCTTCTAGCTTCACAATCGCAACTCTCTTGCCTCACACCTTGCGTGCGTTCATCCCAGGCCTTTGTAAACCCCTTTGCCTTTGTTAGCCTATGACCTGCTTTCCTTTGTCCTGCCCCTACACTCTTCTAGCATTCTTTCCCCCTACCCCTGCAATCGGTCTGAACAAGGGTCCCTACCCATGTCACCTGTCCATGTTCTCCACTAATGCTGCCATTAAAGGTTTGGACACGCTAGAGGCAGGAAACATGTTCCCAATGTTGGGGGAGTCCAGAACCAGGGGCCACAGTTTAAGAATAAGAGGTGAGCAATTTAGAACGGAGATGAGGAAACACTTTTTCACACAAAGAGTTGGTAATCTGTGGAATTCTCTGCCTCAGAGAGCGATGGAGGCCGGTTCTCTGGATACTTGCAAGAGAGAGCTAGATAGGGCTCTTGAAGATAGCAGAGTCTGGGGATATGGGGAGAAGGCAGGAACGGGGTACTGATTGGATGATCAGCCATGATCACATTGAATGGCGGTGTTGGCTTGAAGGGCCGAATGGCCGACTCCTGCACCTATTGTCTATTCAGTCGATGTGTTACATCAGCATTTTGAGTCTTAGCGTAAAGATCACTTGGTTCGATTTTCTCGACATGGTGATGTTGAACAATGCAATGCTATTACAGAATAAACAAAAGATAGTGGGAACGGAAGCATGCGTCTTTTTAGCTTTGTCCCAGAGAACAAACATTCATTCATTAAGTAAGTTAAAATAGGTCCATTTCAAACTGTGTCATTAGCAATAATCAAAATTCTATTGGAGGAATATTATTGACTTTGGGAGATGTTTTTTTTTAATTTGTTTTAAACTTTTGTTGCATTTAAAGAAGGCTGCAAAATTTCCCTCTAGTCAATCTGTGTTAACATGCTTTTGATTGGATTGAATTGATTGCCAGATACAGCAGGGAAACTGGCCTTTCGGCCCACACTAATTCTGTGTTATCCCACTTCCGCATCCACTCCCTACACACTCAGGGCAATTTACAGAATCCAATTAACCCTACAAAACTTTGGGGTGTGGGAGAAAGCTGGAGCACCTGGAGATAACCCACTCAGTCACAGGTAAACCATGCAAACTTGACACAGACAACATCCGAGATCAAGATTGAACCGAGTCAGGCACTGCGAGATACAAGCTCTACTGGCTGTGCCACTATGCCAGACCAAGAACAGGTACTTTGGCTCACAATGTTTGTGCCAAACATGATGCTAAGACCAACTCTTACCTGCCTGCATATAATCCATGCCACATATCAGCTTCAACCACCAACTGGCAGCTTGTTCCTGGCACCCACCATCCACTATGTTAAAGAAAAACTGCCCTGCACATCTCCTTTAAACTTTGCCCCTCACCTTAAAGCTATATCCTGTAGTATTTATTTTTTTCCATTCTGGATAAAAGGTTCTGACAGTCTACCTTACCTAGGGAAGCACGGTGGTGCAGCAGTAGAGTTGCTGCCTTGCAGCGCTGGAGACCCGGGTTCGATCCTGACTAGGGGTGCTGTCTGTACATTCTCCCCGTGACCGTGTGGGTTTTCTCTGAGATCTTCAGTTTCCTTGCACAGTCCAAAGACACACCTAGACCTAGGTCCTGAACATTGTATGCACAGCTGTTCTTTGGAGAAACTGTCCGAAAATTACAATAGCGAAAAACACTCGTTCATTCACCACCAATCAAGCCAGTTCAGGTGGCTTATCTCTCCATTTAGTATCTAAGGTTCTGTTTTCTAGCCATGTATTAGTTTTCCTTTCACTCCATTCCTTTTCTGTCAGATTCTCCACCCTTGTCAGCCTTGACTGATGTTCTTTGCACTTCTGTTGAGATGGGAAGTGTATTTGCCTGCCTGGTCCTTTAAAACATAAGGTGGCTTAATTTGCACTGATGCCTAGAATATGCACCTCACAAATCTGGCACGGTGGCGCAGCGGTAGAGTTGCTGCCTTTCAGCGCCAGAGACCCGGGTTTGATCGTGACTACGGGTGCTCTCTGTAGAAAGTGTTACCTTCTCCCCATGACTGCGTGGGTTTTCGCCAGGTGCTCCGGTTTCCTCCCACACTCCAAAGACGTGCAGGTTTGCAGGTTTATTGACTTGGTAAACATTGTAAATTGTCGCTAGTGTGTAGGATAGTGTGTAGGATTGTCGCTTGTTGGCGCGGATTCGGTGGGCTGAAGGGCCTGTTTCCACGCTGTATCTCCAAACTAAACTAAACTAAAGCCCTAACTCGCTGCAAGGTTGACGCTACTTTGAGTAATTATTCCAAGCTTAACCCTACAGAATGTATCTGTGTTGAGGAGCAGCAAGGAAATCTGAACCCAATTCCAAACAACCAGAAATAAAAAGTAGAAAATGGACAGATGGGAAGGAATTAAACTCCACTGTAATGTGATATTTTGCAGTTATCTTAACCATCCGATTACACTGCAACTTGAAATATAATTCTAAACATCTCTCAAAGCAATTAATTTAATTAGAACACCTTTTAAAAATGGGCTTTGTTTCGACCCGCAGTCATATTTGTGGTAAGTTCATGATGAATACTTCAAAATAACAATCGGCTTCATTGTACCAGGATGACCAGCTGAAAAACCTTGCTTCTATATCCTGTTATTTAATTGTTTTCCTGAAATCATATCGTCCTTGCAAATGCATGCTAATCCTCAGCTGCACATTTTCCACTCACACGTTTAATATTTGTTGCAAGGATTACACAAATATAATATTCCAGCAATTTAACGTTGCTTATACTCAGTTTATAAAAATCAAGCCATTTTTCCTCACCTCATTGTAATCTATTTTACTCATAAACTTGGCCGATCCGGCTTAAAAAAACAATTTTAAAGTTGCTGTTGGTGATTGTAACATAATTATGAAGTGCCACTAACCTGCGGAAGGTGGAAGAGTGGAGAACCAAGCCTTCTCTCCCCCGACCCAACAATCAACCTCTCCTTACCTGGATCAAGTTCAAGTTCAAGTGAGCTTAGACAGACACAAAATGCTGGAGTAACTCAGTGGGTCAGGCAGCATCTCTGAAGAAAGGGAATAGGTGTTGTTTCGGGTTGAGACCCTTCTTCAGACCTTCTCTTCAGACTTTGGTGCATCTGCAGTTCCTTCCCACGCAGTTCTCAAGTCTCCCATTCCTTCTCGCCAGAGATGCTGCCTGCCGCTGAGTTACTCCCGCATTTTGTGTCTATGTTTGGTGTAATCAAGCATCTGCAGTTCCTTACTACATATCCACATATCATTTTTGAGCTCTTGCCTCGCCCTTTCCCCTCATCTTTTTTTTTTACCAAATATCTCCCCTCTACTCTGACCTAAAATATCATCTGTCCATTCCTCTACAAATGCTATTTGACCCGTTGAGTTCTTCCAGCACTTTGTTTTTTTTGTGCATAGAACAGTGGATCCTGGATGTGCCCCTGCTGGTTCTCACTTAAATAGAGACATCGTTTTGCAAGGACACAGACATTGAAAGCAATGCTGTTGTGCATTGTTCATGAAATTTGAAATAGCATCATGACAATCTTGCACGTTAGAGAACAGCTTCAATAGGTGGTGCTATTGCCCCAAAAACCTGAAGTCGTAGTGAAGAAAAGAACGTTAGACAAAGTAGGGATATTGATTGTGGAGGAAAGAACGGCAGATGATGGTTTAAATTGAAGATTGGCACAAAATGCTGGAGTAACTCAGCGGGACAGGCAGCATCTCAGGAGAGAAGGAATGGGTGATGTTTCGGGTCAAGAAAAGAAGAAGGGTCTCGACCGGAAACGTCACCCATTCCTTCTCTCCTGAGATGCTGCCTGGCCCGCTGAGTTACTCCAGCATTTTGTGTCTATCTAGGTATATTGATTCACATGCAGCCACACGTGCTTTTGCAGATTTCACATCTGTGTTAAATGTCATGGTACAATAATTTTGTTCATATTGCGATGTTCAGCTTGGGCAGCTAATAGTCCAGCGGTATAGCCCAAGCATTAGGTAGCAACCCACACCCCCGCGCCTCTCCTCCCCTTCCCACCCCTTCCCTGTGCCCCACCCAGACATGCAACCATTTCTCCCAACTGTCCTGTCCTTTATTCCTTTCTATTCCCCTCCCCCATCTTCTCCCACGTATATCCCTTCCTCTGCACATTTCACTCCTCTCCTTATCTGACATAATTTTCCACCCATCTGCTGATCAAATCCTCCTCGCCTGTATCCACCTATCACTTGCCGGGCGTTGTCCCACCCCCACCTCTTTTCTAGCTTTCTCTCCTCCCCCCTCCACTACATTCATTCTGTATAAGCGTCTCGACCCGAAAAGTCAGATATTCGTGTACCCTAGAGATGCTGCCTGGCCCGCTGATTTACTCCAACATTTGTGCTTAGAAACAAAAATGATTGATCAATTTCTCCCATGAAAGGGGAAGACTTTAAAGATTTGTGTTTTATGCTTATATTAATACTGCAGTGAATGTCCCCTGAGTGTTCACCAGTCTGATACAGGCTCGTTCACCACTGAGATCCAGACAGAAACATACATCATTTATAATGGGGAGGTCCTAGGACCGACTTTTTCTTGGCTTGGGAGGAAAATTAAGGAAGTAGTTTTGTATGAGAAATTAGTAAGGTGCACTAATTAAATTATGACCGATAACTACTTACACTTTGTATTTATTAGCTGAGTAGTTAGTCACAAAACCTTGCTGACTTTGGCCTATTTTATCATGTGCTTTTAGGTACTTGGAAACCATCTTTAATAATGGACTCTAAAATCTTACCAACCACTGAAGTCAGACTAACTAGCCTATAGTTCCCTCTCTTTTGCACCGCTCCCTTCTTGAACAGTGGAGTAACATTTACAATCTTCCAGTCCTCTGGGACCATTCCTGACCCTAGTGATTCTTGAAAGATCACCACTAATGCCTCCACAATCTCTGAAGCTACCTCTTTGCTACAAGTTTATATTCTGCTACAGATCTCACGGGTTTTCTTTCATATTAAAAGATTTAATTTTTCTAGCTGAACGGTTGTGTTCTTGCTCATTTCTTCAAGTAGGCCTTTTAGAAGTTGCATCCTAGTTCCCTTCTGGCGTGGGAACTGTGGTTTGAATGGCAGCCTCCAAAGGTGTCAATTTTTCCATGATGCAAAAGCTCCTTGTCAGAGATGATCGTTACACTGGAAAGTTTCCATTTATATAATTAGTTAACGTCAGAAACAATGGGGTCAGTCTGCTTACACTGCAAAAGACGTCTTCTCCTGTGAACATTACCATGGCAGCTCGGTAGTGGTGTTTTCAAGGTAGTGAAGACGCAGTAATAATAGTACTGTAAGAGGCAAAATCAAAGAGAAAACGTTTCAAAAACAAATGTGGAATAATTACTGATAGCATCAGAAGATTTAAAAAAGATAGCACCAATGGTGAGGAAGTACAGAGACAAAAGGGAACAAACACTATTGCTTTCAAAAGAAATAAAATCTAAAATAACATTTTGCATGTTTTTGTTTTGTGGACAGAAGGCAATAAATCGGGGAATAACCTTTGTCCGGGTGATGGTGAAGGGATTGGGACCTGGCAGAATGGTGAGTTATACATCGATTTCACACTGCTGAAGTGGTTTTTGTTACAGGCTATTCCCAGGGTAACGAACACTCAACTTATGCTTGCTACTACACATGAACGATCTCCCGTGATATTACTAAATACAAAAGTCCAACGTATTAGTTTAGTTTAGAGATACAGCATGGAAACAGGCCCTTCGGCCCACCGAGTCCATGCCAACCAGCGATCGCTGCACACTAATACTATCCAACACACACTGGGGACAATTTACAATTTTACCAAGCCAATTAAACTACAAACCTGTTCGGCTTTGGAGTGTGGGAGGAAATCGGAGAAAACCCACGTGGTCACAGTGGGGATGTACATACAGTCCATACGGACAGCACCCGTAGTCAGTATCGAACCCAGGTCTCTGGCACTGTAAGGCTGCAACTCTACCTCTGCACCACCATGCCACTATGTGTTTGTTCCTACCATAGGTAGAACTCAGTTTCCTCTCACTCTCCACTTTTAGTAATTGTTCTTTCTCATTAGTCATGTGTGCTTTAGATGCCACTCACTACAATGCTGTGGAGGTTTGGTTACCATATCAAGTGATTTTTGTGTTTCCCCAATTTACAGACAAAATCAACATGGCCGTCTGTAAAAATGCAATCTGCTCATTATCTGGGAACATCCTGTTTGTGTTTATCGATCCCTTTGTATCTCTAGAAGCAGTTCCAAAGTGATAGAAATGATCAAATGCAGAGGGTTTGTCCTTCCCCCCCCCCCCCCCCTCTTCCAGCTTTCTTCCCTCCCTACAATCAGTCTGAAGAGGGTCCCGATCCAATACATTACCTATCCATGCTCTTCATTGATGTTGCCTGACCTACTGAGTTATTCAAGCACTTGTGTCTTCTATTCATTTATCAAACACATTTTTGACATATCCAAGCGTATTTGCTCAACAATCAGTTGTGTGTAAATTGAATAATATCTTCTTGAATGAATGTTTATTGTTTTAATATCCATTTTTATTAACTCGGAAGAATGCTGAACACTAGGACTGGTTCTGTAGTCTCAGTGACAGTTGATAAAGAATGGGAAAAACATCAGTGGACATGTCAGAGCTGACCATAAACGGATAAAGCAGCCACATAATGCATCATTCTTTACACGGTTCGCTATGTATGTAATATATTTAATACTGTGTTGGGTTTGTTTTCAACTAGGGTGGGTTGGAGAAAAATGGATTTAACAAAGTGCATGATTTATTTTGTTCAGCAGAGAAGTTTTGCCTAAGGCATTCAGTAACTTACTCTCACCAATGAACCTTCGACAATTTTAGTTTAGTTACGAGATACAGTGCGGAAACAGCCCCTTCAGCCCACCGAGTCCGTGCCGACCTGCGATTCCCCGCACACACTCAACACTATCTTACACACTTGGGACAATTTACCATTTACAATTTTACCAAGCCAATTAACCTCTATGAATAAAGACTTTTTTGACATTTAGTTTCCCAAACACTGTACAATTCTGGCCTCTTGCACACCCTGGATTTCATTTACTATCATCATCGAGTCCTCAACATCCAGGACACAGATACTGGAATTTCCCGTGGCCTTTCTACTTTAAACCCCCTGTTCTTACTAGCTCTTTAAGTGGCTTTATGTGAAATATTTCTAAAGTAAGGTGCAGTCTGAAGTAGAGTCCCTACCCAAAACTATCCATGTCCTCCAGGGATGTTGCCTGACCCGCTAAATTACTCCAACACTTTGTGCTCTATGTAAGATTCCAGAGATTGCAGTTTCTTCTGTCTATTTATGTTAAACTTTGTTTCAGTTTATCATCACGTGTACCGAAGTACAGAGAAAAGCTTTTGTTGAGGGCTAACCAGCCAGCGGCAAGACAAAACGTAATTACAATTGAGCCATTTGCAGTGTCCAGATATATGATAAGGGGATAACGTTTAGTGGAAAGTAAAGCCAGTAAAGTCCGATCAAGGATAGTCCGAAGGTCACCAATGAGGTAGATAGTAGATCAGGACTGATGACACCACTGTGGCACCGGCTACTATTATTGGGCTTTCAATAATGTAGGTTCCAAGAAACTATGAGAATTGAGAATTGAGAACCATCTATGTTGGGATAAGTCCTCAGACAAGTTAAACCTCAGATTCACTCCCCATAAGGGCATTGGTGAACCAGCTGTATTTTTATTAATTTACCTTTAGTTCAGTTTTCTGAATTCTAATGCAGTAATCTTACTGAGATCAACGAGAATTTAAAAACTCATATCAAGTGCATGGGCCACGGGTTTGGAGAGCCGGGGCTGAGGGAGCGATGGAAGCAGAAGCAGCGGCGGGGGGCGGATGCGGACGGGGAGTTGGGGCTGGCGAGTGTTTGCCGGGCTGGCGAGTCGCTCGCTGCTCTCCGGCCATGGTGCAAGAGACCCGGGCCGTCGGAGGCGTCGGAAGCGTTGCGCCACTGTCTTTAGAGTCTCTGTGCCGAATTCGCCCAGGTGACCGGCATGAACCAGGCAGCGTCTCTGGAGAGAAGGAATAGGTGACGTTTCTGGTCGTGATCCTTCTAAGGATCTCGACACGAAACCTTTAGAAGGGTCTCGACCCGAAACGTCACCCATTCCTTCTCTCCATAGATGCTGCCTGTCCCGCTGAGTTACTCCAGCAATTTGTTTAAACTCTTCGCATTTAAACCAGCATCTGCAGTTCCTTCTCACACAATGAGACCCAACAAGATGACTTAGAAGCTAGTACCACTCGGGTGGGGGAGGGATGGAGAGAGGGGATGTTAAAGAAATCGATATTCATACTCAATCGGGGAAATTTGTTGATATCTGTCTTTAAATTTATATTTTGTTCTTCTTTAAATGTAAGTCTTGGATTCTTGTATCGCGGGAACAAATAAGCAAAGGCAAGATGGTAAATATAAACGACAAATTAACTTCAGAAAATGAAGCTGGTAGAGATGAACTTTGCCCTTCACTTTTCTAAGAATAACCTCAGGGATTATGCAGTAAATGTCATTCAAATACTCTGCAACCTTGGGATAATATTGTTCATGTTCAAATCCGATAGGTAAGTCTTGATTTGTTCAATATTAGTTCAAAGACACAGCGTGGAAACAGGCCCTTCTGCCCCTCGAGTCCGTGCTGACCATCGATCACCCGTTCGCACTGGTTCTGTTATCCCACTTTCTCATCCACTCCCTACACACTAGGGGGCAATTTACAGAGGGCCGACAACCTACAACCCGCACGTCTTTGGGATGTGGGAGGAAACAGGAGCACCCGGAGGAAACCCACGCGGTCACAGGGAGAACGTGCAAACTCCACACAGACAGCACCCGAGACCAGGATCGAACCTGGGTCTCCGGCGCTGTGGGGCATTAATTGTAATGTTAATACTTGGGCCTCCGCTGATATGCCGGGATGATTACCCAATATTACTGATTATTAATCCATTGTATTATTGATTATATATGTTGCGCCCGTTCTCCTTTATCTGTACATTGTGAGCGGCTTGCTTGCAGTTACCGGATAGCACGCAACAAAGCTTTTCCCTGTACCTCGCTACAGGTGGCAATAGTAAACTAAATCAATCTATTTACATGTATCTCTGTGTTGTTGCTTTAACCGGCCTGTTAAGGTACAGCAACTGAGAATGTAATTGTTCTGATGTCGCTACACGCAACAACTAAACACTCCTGTCTTCATTCTACACTTGAAATTACCACAATGACATTTAAATGGCATTTGGACAGGTACACGTGTAGGAAGGAACTGCAGATGCTGGTTTAAACCGATAGACACAAAATGCTGGAGTAACTCAGCGGGTCAGGCAGCATCTCTGGAGGGAAGGAATGGGTGACGTTTCGGGTCGAGACCCTTCTTCAGACTGAAGGTCTGGTTAATTGGCTTGGTATAAGTGCAAATTGTCCCTAGTGTGTGTAGGATAGTGTTAATGTGCAGGGATCGCTGGTCGGTGCGGACTCGGTGGGCCGAAGGGCCTGTTTCCACGCTGTATCTCTAAACTGAACCATCTCCGGCTAGCAGGGCTGTGTGGTGCCGAGTGCTGGGACACGGTGACATCTGGCTCTGATTTCCACAAAGCTAATCACGTATAGAGCAGCGCCGCAGATCAATGGGCCTCTGGTACTTGGAGTTGGTCCACAGACACAGAGAGGAAATTGGCTATTACTCCGGCTTTTTGTGTCTATCAGTGACTTGGAGAGTGGGCTGGACAACAACTGACGCAGCTGGTCGCGGCTCCCCTGATCTACACCATTCCCACGCACTAATGGGCCTGTGCCACTGAGGCGACTCTTTAGGCGACTGTCAGGGACTAGTTTTACTAGCATTCACCTACGACTCCTCACGACAACCTCCGACAGCAAAAATGGCTGCCAGTGTCGCTTGTAGTCGCCCAAAAGATCGCCTAAGTGGGACAGGCCCTTCAGGCTGCGGCTCGGTGCATCCCTCGGGCTTGGTCTCTCGCAATTTCTCACTCCCAACTCTCACCCAATGTTGGCAGCTATAGTGAACTGCTTTTGTTGTGTGTTAACCAATCAGCGGAAAGACTATACATGATTGCAATCAAGTCACCCACAGTGTACAGATACAAGATAAAGGGAATCATGTTTAGTGCATGGTCAAGATAGGCCAAGGGTCTGCAGTCAGGTAGATGGAAGCCCAGAGCTGCTCTTCCTGTAATACAGTCTGGATTGGAGGGTTCTATCTTATAAGGAGAGGTTGGACAAACATGGATTGTTTTCTCTGAAACGATGGAGGTTAAGTAGAGGTATATAACGTTATGACAGACGTAGATATGGTAGACGGTCAGAATCTTTTTCCCATGGTGGAAATGTCAAAGACCAGAAAGCATAGCTTTAAGGTGAGAGGGAAAGGTTTAAAGGAGAAGTGCAGGGCAAGTTTTTTAATACAGCGTGTTGGTTGCTGGAATGTGCTGCCAGGGGTGGTGGTGGAGGAATATAATAGACAATAGGTGCAGGAGTAGGCCATTCGGCCCTTCGAGCCAGCACCGCCATTCAATGTGATCATGGCTGATCATCCCCAATCAGTACCCCGTTCCTGCCTTCTCCCCATATCCCCAGCGCTATTTTTAAGAGCCCCATCTAGTTCTCTCTTGAAAGCATCCAGAGAACCCGCCTCCACCGCCCTCTGAGGCAGAGAATTCCACAGACTCGCCACTCTCTGTGAGAAAAAGTGTTTTTTCGTCTCCGGTCTAAATGGCTTACTCCTTATTCTTAAACTGTGGCCCCTGGTTCTGGACTCCCCCAACATCGGGAACATGTTTCCTGCCTCTAGCTTGTCCAAACCCTTAACAATCTTATATGTTTCAATGAGATACCCTCTCATCCTTCTAAACTCCAGAGTGTACATGCCCAGCTGCTCCATTCTCTCAGCAAATGACAGTCCTGCCATTCCGTGAATTAACCTTGTAAACCTACTCTGCACTCCCTCAATAGCAAATTATATAATTGTCATGATGAAGAGGTTTTTAGATAGGCTCATGTATATGCAGGGAATAGAGGGATCTGGATCATGTGCAGGCAGAGGAGATTCGTTTAACTTAGCATCATGTGCGGCACAGACATTGTGGGCCAAAGGGCCTGTTGCTGTGTTGTACTATTCTATGCAACAAGATGTGTCTCCATGCAAAAAAGCAACTGTGAAATAAGAGTATTACCCAGGCCAAGTATTAGTTTAGTGCCTGGTGTGGTCGCGTTTCTATTCACTATAATACAATTGGGTGGCACAGCGTTAGAGTTGCCGCCTTACAGCACCAGAGATCCAGGTTCGATCCTGACAACAGATGCTTGTATGTATGTAGTTTGTATCTTATCCTCATGACCTGCGTGGGTTTTCTCTGGGTGCTCCGTTTTCCTCCCACACTCTAAAGACATACAGGTTTGTAGGTTAATTGGCTTAGTAAAATTGTAAATTGTCCCCAGTGTGTGCAGGATAGTGCTAGTGTGCGGGGATCGCTGGCGGACTCGGTGGGCCGAAGGGCCTGTTTCTGCGCTGTATCTCTAAACTAAATTGGAGTAGCATTTCACTGGAAATAATACAAATAAAATATACTAATTGGACTGTGAAAGTGTGTAATCCACCTTGCGATTAACCAATTTAACTGCATTATACATTACACGTTATGTTAATGTGATCTGAAATACATTAACATATTGTGTGTGGTGTGAAAGATTAAGAAAACATGAAACTGAAAATACATTTGCCTCATCAAGCTGACTTCCTCTGTCCCCCCTGTACCTTGGGGGGGAAACATATTGAGGTTTTACAACCCCAGAGATGACTTCTCAGAACACCGCATGCAAACATTATTCATTATAATATCCCAGACTGCTCAGAGATTAGTTCTTAGCAAATTAACTTAATGAATGCTTATTTAGTAAACCAGACCTGATGCTGCATCTACTGATGGCATTAGTCCATTCACTCAATTATCTCCAGGCTGATAGTTTCTCCCTCTTGGCCTTAATCCATAAGTACTTATTATTTTCAAACTTGTTTGAAAGGCTAATATATGGGAGACAGCACAATCTGTACATTTGTAATTGTGGTAATTTTGTTACAGGGAGAGGATATTTAGCAAGTTGCCTGTATTGTTGCATATTTACCATATTTCTGCATATGCTGTGCTGAACCACTATCTACCTCATTGGTGACCCTCGGACTATCCTTGATTGGACTTTGCTGGCTTTACCTTGCACTAAACGTTATTCCCTCATCATGTACCTATACACTGTAAATGGCTCGGTTGTTATCATGTATTGTCTTTCTGCTGACTGGATAGCACGCAACAAAGGCTTTTCACTGTAATTCGGTACACGTTACAATAAACTAAACTAAACTTGTGCTTTTAGTCAGAGAGTCATACAGCACTAAAACAGGCCCTTCGGCCCAACTTGCCCATGTTGACCAAGATACGCCATTTAAGTTCGTCCCACCTGCCCGCGTTTGGTCCATCTAAACCTTTACTATCCATGTACCTGCCCTTTTACTCTGATCCCAATTTCCTTTGTAATCTTTTTCTTCTTGTGTTTTCAAATTCCCTGTGTGTTTAGCTCTGTATCATGTTTCTTGAATGCACTGAAACCAATTGACAGATGATAAAATTAAGGATTCATAATATCCAAAGCATACTTGCAGCACTGATAAATGAGCAACCAGGGCCCTTTATTTCAGTAGCTTGTCTCTACATTTTCATTGGGGGCGAGAAGGAAAAGATAGGTAGGCATGAGTCTGTTTTAGTTTTTAGTCTTAGAGATTCAGCACAGAAACAGGCCCTTCGGCCCACCGGGTCCGTACCGTCCAGCGATCCTGCACACTAACACTATCCTACACAGACTAGTGACAATTTTATATTTATACCAAGCCAATTAACCTTCAAACCTGTAATTCTTTGGAGTGTGGGAGGAAACCAAAGATCTCGGTGAAAACCTGTGCGGTCACGGGGAGAACGTACAAACTCAGTACAGGCAGTGCCCGTAGTCAGAATCTAACCCGGGTCTCTGTCGCTGTGATACCTTTACCGCTACGCCACCATGCCGTGTGTAAGTATATATTATACATGTGATGTAAGGTTACATTCTTCATGTTCCTGCTGCTTGTTCTGTCACTATTGAATCCCTCGTGACTGTGATAAATCTTTGCATCTATAATGCCCATCTTTTCCGAAGAGAATACGATGCATCAGGCCCAATGATAGCTGCGGGGAAAGTCGAGGAGGAAACCACTAAAGATGCCACTTGACAACAAGTGGATGGGATATTCATGGCCCATTTATACAGGCCCATGATCAAGAATTTTGTGAAGCATGGTTTCTAACCTGGGTATGATTCAATGATGCATCTGCTCACTTAACCTCCATACATGGCCATCATCAGTCAGGGTATTGACTATAGAAACAAGGAACCAGGCAGCACAGCGGGCAGAGCTGCTGCCTCACAGCACCAGAGACCCGGGGTTGATCCTAACCACGGGTGCTGTCAGTGCGGAGTTTGTACGTTAGCGAGTCCGCATTTGGAGTATTGTGTTCAGTTTTAGTCTCCTTGCTCTAGGAAGGCTATTGTGAAACTGGAAAGAGTGCAGAGAAGATTTATGAGGACGTTGGCAGGACTTGAGTTGTAGACACCTATCAGAGCACTTTATCCTTGGAACGCAGGAGACTGAGGGGTGACCTTATAGAGGTGTATAAAATCACAAGGGGAATAGATAGAGTGAATGCACAGTTTTTTACTCCGAGTAGAGAAATCCATTACCAGAGTGCACACGTTTAAGGTGAGAGAGGGACGAACGTAAATGGGTTCGGTAAGTGGCGGCGCTGTTCTTGCGACTTTTTTCGTGTCGTATCCCCCTTCTCTGCCTCCGTCTGCGCTGAGGCCTAATGGCGGAGCTGGCGGTCTCCAACCTGCGACCGACCTCGAGGCTCCGGAGGCAGAGCCAGCCAGGACTTACCAACGCGAGGCTGGCCGTCTTCGGGGCCGAGGCAGCGGTGGCCCGACTCGCTGATGCGGCATTCCATCTTTCGGCAGCGGCCCGGTGCTGAGACTGCGGGACACGGAGCTGTTGCAGCGGGACTCGGAGCTGATGCAGCTGGGCTCGGAGCTGAGGCAGTGGGACTCGGAGCTGATGCAGCGGCCCGGAGCTGAGGCTGCGGGACTCGGAGCTGTTGCAGCGGGACTCGGAGCTGATGCAGCTGGGCTCTGAGCTGAGGCTGCGGGACTCGGAGCTGGGGCAGTGGGACTCGGAGCTGGGGCAGCGGGACTCGGAGCTGTTGCAGCGGCCTGGAGCTGAGGCTGCAGGACTCGGAGCTGTTGCAGCGGGACTCGGAGCTGATGCAGCGGGACTCGGAGCTGAGGCTGCAGGACTCGGAGCTGTTGCAGCGGGACTCGGAGCTGATGCAGCGGGACTCGGAGCTGAGGCTGTGGCGGGCTGACTCGGAGCTGAGACGGCGTTCCGGCTTTCGGCAGCGGCGACATCACCACAGAGGTCCGCTGGACTGGAGAGCGGCATCTCCGGCCTGGATCAATCGCCTCAGCGCAGAGGGAGAACAAGGAGGGAAGAGACAGAGACTACGACTTTTGCCTCCATCACAGTGAGGAGGTGCTTGGTGAACTCACTGTGGTGGATGTTAATTTGTGTTTATTGTATGTTTTGTTATTTATTGTTACTGTGTATGACTGCAGGCAACGTAATTTCGTTCAGACCGAAAGGTCTGAATGACAATAAAGGAATAAAATTCAAATTCAAAATCAAATGGATTATCTTGGTCAACATGGACAATTACCTGATTGGCAACTTTTTTGCACAGTGTGATGAGTGCATGGAGTGAACTGCCTGGGGAGGTAGTTGAGGCAGGCACTGTAACAACATTTAAAAAACAATTGGACAGGTACATGGAGAGGAAAGATTCAGAGGGATATGGGCTAAACGCAGGCAGGTGGGGATAGTGTAGATTCAGGTATTAGACTGGTAAAGAAGGTATATGGACTACTTGCCTTCATTGGTCAGGGCATTGAGTACAAGAGTCAGAAAGCCGTGAATGTCGATCAATAAGACTTTGGTTTGGCCACATGTGGAGTATTGTGCAGTTCTCGTCACCCCATTACAGGAAGGATGTGGAGGCGACTGTCGGTGACTGAGGGGTCATAGAATTATGACAGACATAGATCAGTAGATGGTCAGAGTGAAAATGTCAGGGACAAGAGGGCATAGCTTTGCGTTAAGAGGGGCAAAGTTTAAAGGCTTGGGTTTTGGGTGCTTGGAACACGCTGCCAGGGTGGGGGTGGAGCCAGATACATAGTGGAGTTTAAGAGGATTTTAGATTATAGAATGGAGGGATATAGATCATGTGCAGACAGACAAGATTAATTTAGCTTGACATCATGTTGGGCACGGACATTCCTGTGCTGTACCTTTCTAAGTTCCAGTTAGCAGTTGACCTCGAGTACCTCATCTTATGTGAAGATGCACCAGCAAGCCCTGACATGAAGTAAAATGTCCAGTTATGGTGAGCTTCAAAACTAATTGTGTAATTGTAAGCATTTACGGGAAGAGGTCACTGATCGCACTATGTACATGACTCCAGGTGTTTCTTTCTTTCACTTCCCATCTCCAGAGGACGGAAGTCCAATTAGTGTCTTTATCAACATCCAAAATGAATTTAGTTTTGTTTAGTATTGAGATACAGTGCGGAAACAGGCCCTTTGGCCCACCGAGTCCGCACCAATCAGCAATCCCCGGACACACCAGGGACAATCCTACACACCAGGGACAATTTCCAATTATACCAAGCCAATGAACCTAAAAACCTGTACGTCTTTGGAGTGTGAGAGGAAACCAGAGCACTCGGAGAAAACTCACGCAGGTGACAGGGAGAACGTACAGACAGCGCCCGTAGGCCGGATGGAACCCGGGTCTCTGGCGCTGTAAGGCAGCAACTCTACCGCTGCGCCACTGTCTTGTTCAATGGTCTTGAAGTGCATTTAAGAGTATGGACATTAACAATGAGCTGTTGTTTTTCCATTGCAGTCTGCCATAAAAGGACTAAGCATGGGTGGCCTTCAGGTTGTTTCGATCACGGATAACACTCCGATCCCCCACAATGGCTGCCGGCCGCGCAAAGCACGCAGGATGTGAAGCCTTGTCCTGTGCACCGAATGAGGACACCAACATTATTGCCGAATGGCCAGTATCCAACACACTGCAACATGAGCTGTGCTGAAATGTTTGCACTCTAATTACGATAGGCGTATCTGGGAAGCGAGTGGAAGTTACAGCCAAATCAGACTGTGTGGGTAAATGATGAGAACATACCTTCTAATTCAGTGTGTAGAGTCTGATGGACAATGTGTAGGAAGGAACTGCGGATGCTGCTTTAAACCGAAGGTAAACACAAAAAGCTGGAGTAACTCAGCGGGTCAGACAGCGTCTCTGAAGAAATTAATAGGTGACGTTTCTGGTCGAGACCCTTCTTCAATCTAACCCGAACCTTCAATCTGAAGAAGGGTCTCGACCAGAAACGTCACCTATTAATTTCTCCTGAGACGTTGTCTAAAACGCTGAGTTACTCCAGCTTTTTGTGTCTATTTTCTGATGGACAATGTGTTGATTTTCAAAGCACTGAGACTCCTCAACAGCACAGACAATTGTAAGAGGTGTCATCAAATAAATTGTGAAAATATACCAACTTGTATGTCAACTTTTTTTGCATTCAAAAGCAGCCATTACTTTTTCGTGGTAATGGTTTATTTTTTAATTCCAAACCTTAAAACTCTGAATGGGTCAGGAGGAACTGCAGGTGCTGGTTTAAACCGAAGACAGACACAAAAAGCTGAAGTAACTCAGCGGGTCAGGCAGCATCTATGGAAAAAAGGGAGAGGTCACTTTTCAAATCGACACCCTTCTTGGTGTGAAGAAGGGTCTCGGCCCGAGACGTCACCTATTCCTTAAAACTGAACATCACTGCATTTTTGAAGTTGTGTAGTTGATAACTGCAACGGTTTGCAAAACTACAAACACTTTAACTCCCCCTCCCATTCCCACACTGACCTTTCTGCCCTGGGCCTCCTCCATTGTCAGAGTGAGGCCCAATGCAAATTGGGGGAACAGCACCTCATATTTCGGTTGGGCAGCTTACAATCCAAAATGACTTCTCTAACTTCAAGTAACCCTTGCTCTCCCCACCCTAGTTCTCCGACTAGTTTAATTGTCTTCCTGATTAAATATTATTGATTGTATGCCTCGTTGTCAACTTCCCCACAACTAACAATGAACCAATCTACAAATCCATGATCACCATCCCTATTGATGTATGTTTTCACACCTCACCCCTCTACATCTCCCTCTCCCCTGACTCTCGGTCTGAAGAAGGATCTCAACCCGAAACGTCACCCGTTCCTTTTCTCCGCAGATGCTGCCTATCCCGCTGAGTTACTCCAGCATTTTGTGTTGTAACTGCAGAGGATAAAATAGAAAGGATGAAAGTTTGTCTCCTCTCCACCCTGGACGTGTTTCCCGGTCTAATCATTTAATGTTCGCCGTGTTCCCAGTGCAGTTTGAGTCGTATGATCAGCTAATTCAGCTCGGAGCTGAAGCATTTACACTGATACTTGGGTTGTAGTATGAATGGATTATTGTTCATTAAATCCTGTTAATATTAATTAAAGCTCGATTTCCCACTCAGCAGGGGGGGGAGCTGCTGGCTGCAACAACTAATTCTACCCCAGTGATGCTGTCACTGACAGGAGACCCACAACCTTCACGAATACATTAACGATATTAATGAACACTTCCTGCACTTTCCACGTCTTGTTCATTTGCAGATTAGCCGGGATGATATTAGAAATGAAGACAAAGGCAGGCTCCATACTTGTAACCTTGCATGAGTATTGATGGCAGGGAGTCACAGCTGCCCCGCTGCATACCTTGGCCACGCATTAATTGAGATGCACAAGGACTAAAGATGGCACCCTACTGGGGCTGTATCAGTGGGGAACGAAAATGAATCCGAACCATTGCTTTAATAACGTCCCAGAAATATCCACTTGGCTTAGATGCTGAACACTTGACTGGAATAGCAGTTTAATCAAAACTATCTTTTTAGTAGGCCCTCCGGAGAATTACATTATTGCCTGCAGTATTCCTGTAAGGAATGATTTGAGTCATGATTCTGTCAGTCCTCCCAATCTTGGCAGTGGCCCGAGTAAGTGGGAAATGGGAAAATCATCAGTCAAATATATTTGAACATGCTTCTGGAATTGGTGCAAGGCACACAGGGTTATGTGAGAGGCAAGCGGAAAACATGATGAACCAGCCCTTACACGACCCTGTTCTGCTACCACCTCTCTTTTCTAACTTCTCCCCCCACTACAATCAGTCTGAAGAAGGTGTGAAACGTCTATTCATATCCTCCAGAGATGCTGCCTGACCTGCTGGGTTCCTCCAGCACTTTGTGTTTTTCTCAAGGTTCCAGCATCTGCAGTTCCTTGTCATGGAGTCTCACAGTGTGGAAACAGGCTCTTTGGCCCAACTTGCCCACACCGGCTATCATGTCCCATCTGCACTAGTCCCATCAGCCTATATGGTCCATATCCCTCTAAACCTATCCTATCCATGCACCTGTCTTTTTGTTTCATAAAAGTTGCGATAGTACCTGCCTCAACTACCTCCTCCGGCAGCTCATTCAATAGACCCACCACCCTTTGTGTGAAAAAGTAACCCCCCCAGGTTCCTATTAAATCTTTCGCCCCCGCACCTTAAACCCATGTCCTCTGGTTCTCAATTCCCCAACTCTGGGCAAGAGACTGCGTCTCCCTGATCTATTCCTCTCGTGATTTTGTATAGCAGCAAATCTTGCAAAGTTTTCCATCGGATAGCGTGGGGACCGTCAGTGAGCGAGGTGGGCCATCGGAGAATGAGGGAGAGCTGAGGAAGGACGCCGAGAACAAAGGGAGCTCCGCCTGCTGCAACGTGAGGCAGGAGGCGGTAGATGGGACTGTTCGGTGAACTTTGCTAACTTTGTCATCACCAAAGCGGGTCGACACTTGTGTACTGCCTAGGTGAGGTCTGCTACATGATTTTACCGGGCTGCATGCAACACAAAGCATTTGACTGTATCGAGGTACATGTGACCATAAAGTTGCATTCTCTTCTCCTTCTTCTTCTTCTGTCGTATGTCTTTTCGACCTGCAGCTCCGTTGAGGCGAGTCAGGCCAACGTGTCATCGTCCAGGTCAATCAGACCTCGTTCACCATTCGGTGGCCGGTGTTTGGGGCAACTGGTGACGATGTGCTCCACTGTCTGTGTTGGGTCCCTACACTCGCAGGAGGCGCTCGCTGTCCACGAGGCCCCACCTCTTCATCGCTACCCCATAGCGTCCGACGCCTGTCCTCAAGCGGTTGAGGGTTGTCCACTGCTTTCGGGGCCGGTCCTGGCCAGGGACGTCTATGGGTCATCGATGTAATGGTGTAGCCTCGACGGTTCCGCTGACTTCCACTGGTCTCTCCATCTCGTCTTGCACTCACTCTCCATCTTATGTATATCCTGTCCCTTTTATCCTGTATTTGTACACTGGACGGTCTAATTGGAATAATAAGCGGAACTAAACCATTGAAAACCTCGCTCGCTAACACACCACCAACTTTCATGTAATCTGCAAACTTATTAGTCATACCTCCTACCAGTCTGAAGAAGGGTCTCGACCCGAAATGTCACCTATTCCTTCGCTCCATAGATGCTGCCTTACCCGCTGAGTTTCCCCAGCATTTTTGTCTACCTAGTCATACCTCCTACAATCACTTAGAACTTTTCTATGTATTCTCTTTTATTCATTAAAATACCTTTTCAGTTTTTGTTAAACTCACTAGTACCAGCGCATGAGATTGCAGGCGAAATGTGTAAGAAGGAACTGCAGATGCTGGTTTAAAACGAAGATCGACACAAAAAGCTGGAGTAACTCAGTTCAGACCGAAGAAGCATCTCGACCTAAAACGTCACCCATTCCTTCTCTCCGGAGACGCTGCCTGTCCCGCTGAGTTACTCCAGCTTTTTGTGTCTATCTTCCATGAAATTGCAGAGCAGGCTTTGGCTTTATCACTCCGCTCTTCCCCAACGAATGTGCTTGGAGCAGAACAGCCTATAATGTACTTGCAGCTAATTCATGGATATGTACTCAATGCTGTGTCAATTCATGTAAGGTTCCCACATCAGTAGCTTTCCTTTTTAACTTCACTCTGTTCAGTAATTCTATTGTTTTCATTTTTAACCCATTTTCCTGGCTTGCAACAACTTTCTGTTTTAAAGTTAAAAGGGTCTGTCCCACTGCGGGGACCTAATTGGCGAGTTTAGAAGAGTTTGCCCTCGACTCATACTCGTAGCATGGTCGACATGAGGTCCTAGGAGGTTTGTGTAACTTTCCTTCATGCTTGAGTGTAGTCCCCGCGTACTCGAGGCCTCAGCTAAGTCGCGGCGTATTTTTCAACATGCCGAAAAATGCCCGCGAGTAAATAAAGGTCGCCATGGCAAAAATCGATATTTTTTTTACTCGTATGTTTAGTCGAAGTAGGTCGTAATAGGTCGGCATGTTAGTCAAAGGAAATCGAGGGTAGTCGAAGGAAATCGAGGGTAGTTCAAAGTTATCTGGCTCCTTAAAAGTGTCTCCATTCCTCACCTCTTCTCTCCCCTTCTCTCCCCCTCTCTCTCTCTCTCTCTCCTCTCCCCCCCCCCCCCTTCTCCGCGCTCTCCAAAAGATCATCGCGGGTGTGAATTTCAGACAGTGCTCCCCCGCTTTCCCTGACCGCCGCCTTTGCGATTTGTTTGAGTGTGTGTGTGTGCGCAGTCGGTCGATCCAGCTCGCGGTTTCATTGCTGACGGTCGATCCAGCTCGAGGTTTTTCAGGCGAGTGCCCTCGAGCTTGAAGGTCGAAGACAGTCGCTGAGAAGTTGCCTTTGTGGGACAGTCCCTTTAAGGATAAAAGAGATATGAATTGTGAAGCCAGAAGAAGGAATATAGTGGGGAGGGGAGGAATGGGTGAATCCAGGTGGGGCCCATGGAAGTGGGGGTGGAAGTGGAGGGGAGGGTCTTATTTGTAGGTTGGTTACTTAAGATTGGAGAATTCAATGTTCATACTTGTTAGGCACTTTCCCCCCCCCCCTGGTGAATGCTATGTACTTACTTCTCTGTTTCTATCCCAAGTACAGGCCTGGTGGCTGTGAGTCTGGAATCGAGGGGTTAAAGGCTCCTGTACCCGATTGGCCCAGCTGCGTCAGGTGACGGGTGACTCATCTGGAGTATAAAGACCAGAGCTTCCCAGAATTCCTTCTCTTCGTCGTGGACTCTGACTGATGAGCAGTCTGTTGGTGGGGGCCGAGGCAGCCTGACCACATGGCATAGAACTTTGTGTATTTTCACCATTCCTTGTTATCAGATATTGTATTGGGACGGATAAGGGCTGACCTTAGAGTTTACATGTATTTTGGTTTCAGGGTTGTATCTCTTTGGGCAGGTTTTGGAATCTCCGGTTCGACGGCCCATGGTGTGGCTGGCTGGAGCATTGTTAAATTGTTTGTCGGTTTATCCATATCCCTGACTGGGTTGTTTATATCAGGTTGGAGTTTTGTGTTCCATGAATAATTAAAACTGTTTTTTGAACCTGAACCTGGTTTTTGACTTGTGTTACGTGGCTCTGAAGTACTTGCATTCGGGAGTCGTAACAAAATGGGGGCTCGTCCGGAGTTTTGAGGACCCTAGACGTTTTTAGAGGGGTTTTTTGGTAGGCTTCTGGACTGAGGAAGTCTGTGTGTTGTGAAGGAATTTTTTCTTCCCTGTTTGTGGTAGCATTAGTGCCCAGGTTTTAGCTGGTGATTTGGGGCTACATTAGCAATGGAATTTAAGGTGAAAGAATTTGTTGAGGCTCCTAGTCGGGAGTTGTTTGATAGATGTACGAAAGAGCATTTGATTTTACTGGCTGAGAACTATGCCATTACTATTGACAAGCATTCAAAGAAACACTCCATTAAATCGGAGTTGTGGGCTGCGTTGGTGGAGGCTGGGGTTTTGCCTGGTGGTGCAGACAGTCCCCCACCTTCTGTTCAGCCAGTTCAGAACATGGAGGCCATCATTAAACTGAAGGAGATGGAGCTTGAGTCACAGAGAATTGCCTCTTTGTTAAAAGAGAAAGAGCTCATGCATGTTCTTGAAATGAAACGGCTTGAGGAGGAAACCAAAAGGGCTGAATTTCAGCTGCGGGAAAAAGAAATAGATAATTCCCGGGTTTCTTCTAGGGAACGGGAGTTTGATATGAGCAAGAACATCCGCCTGGTTCCCCCATTTCGTGAGGAGGATGTGGACAAGTATTTCACAGTGTTTGAACGGGTGGCTTTGTCCTTGAAGTGGCCTAGGGACGTGTGGACCTTGCTATTGCAGTGTGTCTTTGTGGGTAAAGCACGGGAGGTGTACTCGTCTTTATCTGTTGAAAGCAGTCTGGACTATGAGTGTGTGAAGTCTACAGTACTAAGGGCTTATGAATTAGTTCCAGAGGCGTACCGGCAGAAGTTCCGGCGCTTTAGGAAGTTTGATAGTCAGACTTATGTGGAGTTTGCTAGGGAGAAGGAGGCACTTTTTGACAGGTGGTGCGCTTCTCAAGGAGTGAAGGATTTTGAGCTACTGCGGGCCTTGATAATTATGGAAGACTTTAAGAACTGTCTCCCTGAGAGGGTTACTACTTACCTTAATGAGCAGAAGGTGAATGAGGTGTCTAAGGCTGCGGTGTTGGCAGATGAGTATGTATTGACTCATAAATCTGATTTTGTTGGGCGATCCTATAGTATTGGTGCACGGCCGGTTGATCGTGGTGGTGTCGCCGGTGGCAGTGTCAAAGCTGTTTCTGTGCCTGCAAAATGCAGCACGTTGATACAGGGGGAGGTCCGAGCTGATAAGGTTGACGAAAATGTAAGGACTGATGAAGGTCCTGTGTGCTACTATTGTAGAAGGAGAGGGCACATGTTAAAGTCGTGTCCCGTTCTGAAGCAGAAAAATGCAAAGACTGTGGCTTTGGTGGGTGCACAGAAGGCACCTGTAGTACCTGAGGTGCCTGAGTCTGATGAGTGTAGGAATTATTCTGCGTTCATCATGAATGGTTTTGTTTCTCTAGAGGATGGGGGTGATAGAGTTCCAGTATCCATCTTGCGTGATACTGGTGCTACTCAGTCCTTTATATTGGATGGTGTACTGCCGTTTTCTGGGGAATCATCGGTTGGGTCAAGTGTCCCAGTGGTAGGATTCGGGATGGATGACATGGTAGTGCCTTTGCATACCGTGCGTCTCGAGTCCGAGTTGGTTTCAGGCCGGGTAACTGTTGGGTTACGGCCGTGTTTTCCCGTTGAGGGAGTTTCTGTGATTTTGGGGAATGACTTGGCAGGAGGTAGAGTTTTAGTCACTCCTGAGGTGACGGCTGTTCCGATGGTGCAGAGTCCTGATAGATTGGCTATGCAGCATCCAAAGGTCTTCGCAGCTTGTGCTGTCACGAGGGCTATGGCTAAGAGCCAGGCGAAGTTTGAGGATGTGGTGGACCTGAGTGAGAGCATTTTTGGGGATCAGGATGATAGATCCTGTGTTATGAAGGGTGTTTCTCCATCTCAAGATGGGATAGTGTCTGGAAATGTGCCGGTGTCACTGTCACGTGACCGGCTGGTTGAGGAGCAAAAGAGTGATCCAGGTTTATCTGATCTGTGCGACTGCGCAGTGCCTGAGGGGGATATGGATTCCACAGCAAAAGGGTATTTTCTAAGGGATGGCTTACTGATGCGAAAGTGGTCTCCCTTGGATATATCTGGGCATGATGATTGGAGCGTGGTTGATCAGATTGTGATGCCTCGTCGGTATAGGGACGAGATACTCTGTTTGGCTCATGATGGTCCTCTGGGTGGACATTTGAGGGTCCTGAAGGAGAAATGGTTGCAGGAGGATACAAAACGTAGTGTTTTAGACCACGTTTGTACTTTTCGCTCTAGACTGAGGAGGGCATGCGAACTGGCAATGGGTAATCTTGCCTCTGCTCAGTCTAGGATGAAGGACTGGTTCGACAGGAAGGCTTCTAGTAGGAATTTTTCTCTAGGTGACAAGGTCCTGGTGTTGTTGCCTATTCCTGGTTCCAGTCTGCAGGCTCGGTATAGCGGTCCCTATCAGGTGGTTAAGAAGGTTGGTGAGAGGGATTACGTTATTGGTACCCCTGATCGGAGGCGTAAGACTCAGCTCTGTCATGTTAACATGATGAAAAAGTACCATGAGCAGGAGCCTGTGGAGGTTGATGGGTCGGAGCTAAGTCCTTCTAAGTATTTTGGCTGCAGTGGTGCTGCCCCCTGACACGGGTGGTGATGTGGGGGAGGCACGGTTGTCTGTGGCAGTAACGCAGGGAAAGCTGAGTAACTCTGAGGCTTTGGAGACGCTTCCCTTGCGGTTGTCTCATTTGACTGGCATATCCGTGGCAAGGATGATGTATTGGCTGATGCATTGTCACGCCAGTGATGTCTGTGTTACTGAATAGTTGCTGAAATTTGGTGGTGTTTTTTTTAGTTCATTTTCAGAAACTTATTCAGTATCTTTGGGTGGGGGTGTTAGGCACTCCCCCCCCCCCCCCCCCCCCCCTGGTGAATGCTATGTACTTACTTCTCTGTTTCTATCCCAAGTACAGGCCTCGTGGCTGTGAGTCTGGAATCGAGGGGTTAAAGGCTCCTGTACCCGATTGGCCCAGCTGCGTCAGGTGACGGGTGACTCATCTGGAGTATAAAGACCAGAGCTTCCCAGAATTCCTTCTCTTCGTCGTGGACTCTGACTGATAAGCAGTCTGTTGGTGGGGGCCGAGGCAGCCTGACCACATGGCATAGAACTTTGTGTATTTTCACCATTCCTTGTTATCAGATATTGTATTGGGACGGATAAGGGCTGACCTTAGAGTTTACATGTATTTTGGTTTCAGGGTTGTATCTCTTTGGGCAGGTTTTGGAATCTCCGGTTCGACGGCCCATGGTGTGGCTGGCTGGAGCATTGTTAAATTGTTTGTCGGTTTATCCATATCCCTGACTGGGTTGTTTATATCAGGTTGGAGTTTTGTGTTCCATGAATAATTAAAACTGTTTTTTGAACCTGAACCTGGTTTTTGACTTGTGTTACGTGGCTCTGAAGTACTTGCATTCGGGAGTCGTAACAATACTGTAGCTACCCAAGCGAAATATGAGGTGCTTTTGCATCTGGCCTCACCCCTGGCAATGGAGGAGGGCCAGGTCAGAAAGGTCGGAATGGGAAAGGGAGATACAATGGTAGCAGCCAGGACATCCAGCAGGCCTGCCCTTGGTGGACTGAACACTTGTGCAAGAACATTGTCATAAACACCTGAGTAACAGCCTCGTGAACGGATTGCCACAGGGTGCATAGTACACAATCTCCATGTTAGTAACACTCACACCTTTTGGCTTTTCATCTCTGGACTTGTCCAACCATCTGCCGTTCAAGCCACCTCTCCTCCCCCCCCCACTTGTATCCAACCACCACTCACCTGGGTTTGTCCTGCCCCTCCTCTCTTCCAACTTTCTCCTCCCCAACCCCCCAACACAATCAGTCCGAAGAAGGATCCTGACCTGAACAGTCACCTGTCCATGCTCTCCAGAGAGGCTGTCTGATCCACTGAGTTACTCCACACGCTGTTTTATGTCGATAACGTAGAACTCTATGGAAGACATACCATCAAGCTGGCGCCTTCACTAAATGGTGGACATGTACACTGACCAGCTGAATAGAAACCAAGACCACTTTTCCCCTCATTGACACACAGGCTGCTACAGCCACTGGGTTAATACATATTCAAAGAGACTCACTTTGCTAGTCTCTGTAAAACTCTGCAGAGAAAGAGTGTGGGAAGGAACTGCAAGTGCTGGTTTACACCAAAGATAGACGCTTAAAGCCGGAGTGACTCAGCGGGTTAGGCAACATCTCTGGACAAAAGGAATAGGTGATGCTTCGGGTCAAGACCCTTCTTCAGACTGAGAGTCAAGGAAGTGAGTAGTGGTGGGCACCCATTGAAGAGCTACAAGGTCTGTATGGATTCATAACCACAACTGGCTGTAGTCACCCACAGTGTGTACCGAAGATAGACACAAAATGCTGGCGTAACAGTGGGACGGGCAGCATCTCTGGAGAGAAGGAACGGGTGACGTTTCAGGTCGAGCTCCTTCTTCAGAAGGTCGGCCAATCGGCCTGTCCTTGATCCTTACTCTTGGTGGTCACTTCAGTCAGTTTTGTTTATTGTCACATGTACTGAGGTACAGTGAAAAGTTTTTGTTGCGTTCTAGCCAGTCAGCGGAGACAATACATGATTAGAATCGAGCCACTTACAGTGTATAGATACATGATAAGGGAATATAATTTAGTGCAAGGTAAAACCAGAAAAGTCCAGTCAAGGATAGTCTGGGGGTCACCAAAGAGGTTAATAGTAGTTCAGCGCTGTTCTCTGGTTGTGATAGGATGGTTCAGTTGCCTGATAACAGCTGGGAAGAAACTGTCCCTGAATCTGGAGGTGTGCGTTTTCACACTTCTATGCCTTTTGCCCGATGGGAGAGGGGAGAAGAGGGAGCAGCCAGGGTGCGACTCGTCCTTGATTATGCTGCTGGCCTTGCCGAGGCAGCGTGAGGTGTAAATGGAAGGGAGGTTGGTTTGTGCGATGGTCTGGGCTGCGTCCACAATTTGCTGTGATCTTGGATGAAGCTTCGGCTGCCGAGCTCGCTCATGTTTGCACCGGCTGGGTCGGCTACGGCACGCGCTGCCGGCCTGGAAAGAAGGCACTTAGAAGTCAGAAGAGACATGTAAGGGATACGAACAAGCAGGTGATGGAGGTTTATGGTCCATGTGGATGCAGACGGGATGGTTTACATTGGCATCCCAGTTGGCACAGACACTGTGGGCCAAAGGCCATGTTCCTGTGCTGTACTATGAAGCATCAGAAGAGCGAGAATGATCATTTATAAGTGTTTCAACTAATGTACCTTTAAAGAGAGAAAAAAAATCAGTGGAGAACAAGTTGTCTTTGTGTGAGGTAATTGGATGGCGTTGTATTTCATGCAACACTCAGCTCAAACTCAATTAATTACCTCTTGTTTCCAAAACTGGATCTCTTCCCAGTCACTGTCAAAGCAGGTGGGGAAATTGGGAGTTTGCTGCTCACTGCAAAGTGTTTGTGCCAGTAATTGCATGCTGCAGCACACTTTTGATTCATTGTACACTATTACTTAAAAAGAATTGGGAGTCAGGGCCCCAATTTTGTGGTATCCAAGTGTGAAACAAGGGTGTCCACTGAATAGATCCTGAATTAGTTTAGTAACACTGAACGAGGCCAAGTTAGAGGGTGACACAGTGGTAGAGTTGCTGACTTACAGCGCCAGTGACCTGGGTTCGATCCTGACTATGGGTGCTGTCTGTACAGAGTTTGTACGTTCTCTCCGTGACCACGTGGCTTTTCCCCGGGTGTTCGGGTTTCCTCCCACACTCCAAAGGCATTCAGGTTTGTAGGTTAATTGGCTTCTGTCAAAGTTGTTGTCCCTAGTGTGTAAGATCATGCTAGTAGACAGGGATTGCTGGTCGGTGCAGACTCGGTGGGCTGAAGGGCCTGTGTCCGTGATGTGTCTTTAAAAACTACAACTAACGAAATAGAAACAAGTTGGGAAGGTGAAATGTATAGTTTAAAAAAAACATATATTGTAAATGAATCCCAGTAATAGATAGACAGCTTCATTTATCTGGACAAATTGTGGATATCATTTTCAGGTGACAAAACTCTATCTGAAATGTTGGCCTGTAGTTTATTTCAGATGCTTGCCATTTATGTCAATTTGCTGTTTTATTATTAAAATAACAAAGGAGGATGACTGAGGCTGAATCACAGTACTCTGGGTTACCAAGACAACGGCAATTAGACTACTCAATTCAGAGAAGAGATGAGCCCAGCCCATCACTCGGGTCATTAGATACCATTATGCCCATCAGCGCAACACAGCTTTTTGTCATCCTTAACTCCGTACCACACAGAAAGCTGCTGCTGCTGCTGCAGTCTCTTTTTATGTCGGAAGGAACTGCAGATGCTGGTTTAAAACAGATGGACACAAAATGCTGGAGTAACTCAGTGGGAAAGGCAGCACTTCTGGAAAGGAATGGGTGATGTTTCGGGTCGGGATCCTTCTTCAGACTTTCTCTAAACCTATTTAGTTACATAATAATAAATTTAATTTTTATAGCGCTTTACTAAGACTCAAAGTCGCTTTACAATAGTAACAGACAATAGCAAACGGAGAAGCGGCGAACAAACAGCGCCAGCACATAAAGAAAGAATACAGACATAACAATAATAAAGACATTTAAACATAAAAACATCCCCCCACAATGGTTCCCATTATGAGGGAAGGCACAAAGTCCAGTCCCCATCCCGTTCACCCATAGTCGGGCCTATTGAGGCCTCCACAGTCGCCTTTAAGGAGGCCCGATGTTCCAGGCCGTTCTCGCCGGGTGATGGTGCTCCGGCGTCGGGAGAATCCTCACAGCGGCTTGGGAACCCTGGAACGGCCGCTTCCGTACTGGAGACCGCGGCTTCCGAAGCCAACAAGGCCGCGCCGATTGGAGCTCCACAACTGGTGATCTCGTCGAGAGATCCCAGGCTCCCGATGTAAAGTCAGCGCCGCCGCCCGCAGCTGGTCGCTCCACAGTCCCGCAGCTCCGCGATGTTTTTTATCGCTGGTCCCAGCATACCGGAGCTCCAGCGCGGCGACCCGGGCAAGGCATCGCCCGCTCCGCGATAGCGCTCCAGCATGGATAGGAATGCTCTGGAGCGAGACATGGGCCAAACGCGGGCACTTGGGACCACCGTAGATAGGATAACTTGGTCGGCATAGACAAGGTGGGCTGAAGGGCCTGTTTACACGCTGTATAACTCTATGACCAGATATCATATTCACTCATTGAACTAGTCAGGAATTGAAACTGTCTTATTGTAACGCATAACTGTGGTAAATTACTTTATTCATGTCTTTACAAAAATTATTGCAATTGATCCAAGCATCCTTCATAGGGTCCCACATCAGTGAGACTGGTTACTCTAGTATTAATGCACATGGACTAAAGAACAAAAACAATATAACTGAAATGACCTGAAACGTCACCAATCTATCCTCCAGAGTTGCTGCCTGGCCCACTGAGTTACTCCAACACTGTATTCTTTTTAAATATGGCACAGAACCTAGAGTCCCATATAGATCGTACGATTGCTACAAGTGCAGTATAGACAGAGCTTAACACAACACTGAAACAGAAATCGTTTTGTTGGGTGCATATAGTGTTTCTTTTCTCAGGACGTCACCAAGTATTTTTCAGCCAATTAATCATTTCTGAAGTGTTGTGACTGGTGCCTTAACCGACACAGCAAATTACAGCTTGGACATCGATTCTCCAGCAACTGATGGTCTCGTATAAGCCGGACAAAATTATGAGCGCAGTTGAAATTCCCTGATCGGCCACAGATGGCGTAGTGAGTGATGAGCGCTCTTTCCAGTCGTGTCCCTCTGTCGTGAATGAATTAAAAAGGCCTGGCCCACTTACGCGACCTTTACAGGTGACTGTTGGCACTCGTGATAGGTCGCCAACATTTTCAATATGTTGAAAATTCAGCCTGTACGGTCGGGAGCGGTCTCCTATGGTCGTGAGAGGCCTCCAAAGAGTCGTAGCATCTTTCAGGTCGCCGCTGAATTTTCAACATGTTGAAAATTTCGGCAACCTATCAAGGGTGCCAGCAATCGCCTGTAAAGGTCGCGTAAGTGGGACAGGCCCTTTACTGAGCTCTCAATCTTCTCTCCTGTTTCGCAAAGACTAAATACAGTAAACCCTCGCTTTAACAACCCCCTTATAACAGATGTTGGATATGGCAGATGGGCTGCTGACCCATCCCCGGCGACTCTGCGGCACAAGGACGGAAGCCGAGATTCCTTCCTAAACCCCCCTCCTCCTGTTCCTTCTCCCCTGAAATCACAGACATGCTCCACCTCGAAAGTGGCAGCATGTGATAGTGGAGGGAGCCCCATGGTGGCCAAGGGGACACACTGAAAGAGAGTGCAGGAGCAACTCAGCCGACTGAATCAGTCTGAGGAAGGGTCCCAGTCACCTGTCCATGTTCTCCAGAGAATCTTCATAAGTTCATGCCACTGGAGTAGAATTAGGCCATTCAGCCCATCAAGTACTCTGCCATTCAATCATGGCTGATCTATCTTTCTCTCTCAACCCCATTCTCCTGCCTTCTCCCCATAACCCCGGTAACCATGCCGACCATCGACCACCCGTTCGCTCTCGTTCCACGTTATCCCACCTGCACACGTGGGGCAATTTTATACAGGTCAATTAACTTACAATTTTGCACGTCTTTGGGTTGTGGGAGGAAACTGGAGCACCCAGAGCAAACACACAAAGTCACAGATAGAACACAGATAGCACCCAAGGTCAAGATCACAGACAGCACCCGAGGTAAAGATGGAACCGGGGTCTTGACACTGAGGCAGTGGCTCTACCAGCTGCGCCACTGTGTCACATTTTGGTAGCAGGAATGAGCATATCAAGGGATAGAAACACACAGAGTGTTGTGGTAACTCATAGAGTCAGGCAACATCTCTGGAGAACATGGATAGGCAGCGTTTTAGGCTGGGACACTTCTTCATACTGATTGTATAGGGAGAGGGGGGGGGGGTGGAGTAAGGTGGAAGAGAGATGTGGGCGAGACAAAGTCTGGCAAGTGATGGGCAGATCAAGGAAGTGCAGGTGTTTACAAAAAGAGTCCCAATAGAACCTGACCCACTGAATTACTCCAGCACTTTGTGTCCTTTCGGTGGGTGAAGAAGGGCTCGCTGGTGCACCTTGCGAGCTGGGAGTGGCGTCGGAAGCCGGGGTCTAACGTACCAGGGAGACAGTGGGAGTCAGGGACGGGCCTGTGGGTCATTCCATTCACATTCAGTTTAAATTTCATATTTGTTTTATTTCCGTTTCTGGCACTCCGTGGTGCATCAGACACACAGGAGGGGTGCCATTAGTGGGCCAGGGGTGTATAGTTGTTTCATTATCACACGACCTGTTCGACCAGAAATACGGATAATCCAGAAAGGCTCTGGAACGGCGGGTGCCGGAAAATCAGTGTTCAACCTGTGTCATAAATAGTGAACGAACAGTTAACCTGCTTCAGCAAAATTGAAAAGGCGTTTTGTTGCAGCATCAGAAACTTTAGAGAGGAACAAGCTATTATGTTCCATCACAATAATTAATCCAGAAAATCTCCAGCATAGATGAATAGAGTTAAAATAAATGAGCAGGTAATCAAACACCATTCTGCAAAAATTTTATTGACCAATGTGATGTCCTTAAGTATAAAGGTGTTTATAAAATGTAGCATTCAGATGAAAACGAGTTGAAAGTCATTTGTAAAATTAGAAATTCATCATACAATAATTCTTGCATACAGGAGGGGAATGCAAACCTGGTTCCATGGTAGCAGAACACTTCCATGTGAAATTAAATGTGGTACAATAAATTCACAACACTGGTGAAATTAAAAGAAAACTGATGCCCAGAAATTCCTCGCCAGTCATAAGACCAACCTCAGTCGGAGCAGAGTACAAGACTGAGATACGGCCAGAGATGCTATTTAGCAATCGCAACCAACAATACATTTCTAGGCAACAGGACCTTCAATTGGACAGAGCTGGTACATTATATCCAGTTTCAATTTAAAAAAGGTCATTTCACAGGAACACAAATAAACCTACAGCTACAGAAAACAAAACAGGTCAATATTTTGGAGAGAATCCACCTAATTACTCCAAGCTTCCAGAGGAAGGCTTTAATACCATTTTCTGTATTCCCCAGGCTTTTGAACTGCTACATACTTCCATCAATTTCTGATTTTATTATTAATAATATTAGCAATTCCAGATTCTCACCACCCTGTCCACAGTAAGACTCATCCATCCTTGGTTCCCAGTTTAAAATGGGACTTCACTTCCGCCAAATGGTAAAACAATGAACCACGTTTTATTGCACCGACTCCATCGATTCCCAAGCTGGTAGTGTGTAGGGAGGAACTGTAGATGCTGGTTTAAACCGAAGAGAGACACAAAATGCTGGAGTAACTCAGCGGGACAGGCAACCTCTCTGGAGAGAAGGAATGGGTGATGTTTCGGGTCGAGAAGAAGGGTCTCCACCTGAAACGTCACCCATTCCTGCTCTTCAGAGAGGCTGCCTGTCCCGCTGTGTTACTCCAGCATTTCGTGTCTATCCCAAGCTGGTAGTGAACTGTTCGATTGCCGGGTCTGCCGTCATTTGAGCAATGAACTGAAAATAAATGATAGTTGCACAATATCGGGGACCAGCGCTCCAGAGATGCCACTGTCAAGAGGTTTACCTTTTCCACTGACTTGGTCATCCACTTTCCTGGCCGCTCAGCGGATTGGGTGTGAAAGACGAGTTAGAATACTGAATCTAAGGTTGTTGCCTTCCACTACGCTTCTTCCAAGTTCTACCTTTGGTGGTTCCAGACTCTCGTTTAGATCTCCTCCTGACACACCCTAATGATGTGGGCCCAACACCATCTTCACACGCACGTGTGACGCATGTGAAAACTGACCACGTACTCCGCATTGGTCCTCTGTACTGAAATGGCAAATGGTTCGAAAGGATGAAAGGTGAAAGCCACGAGGCGCCGCACCGTGTGATTAACAGGCCGACCTAGCAGCCCTGCTTGGATTTTGAACTTCAGTAGGCCCGAGTCCCGAGCATAAAATCTAAAAAAAACAAGAAACACAGATTAGTTTGTGTAGAAAGGAACTGCAGATGCGGTTTTTGACCAAAGATAGACGGCACGGTGGCGCAACGGTTGAGCTGCTGCCTTACGGCGCCAGAGACGCGGGTTCGATCCTGACTACGGGTGCTGTCTATATAGAGATTATACGTCCTCCCCGTGACCTGCGTGGGTTTTCCCCGGGTGCTCCGGTCTCCTCCCACACTACAAAGACGTGCAGGTTTGTAGGTTAATTCAAGACAGAGTTAGATTTAGCTCTTAGGGCTAATGGAATCAAGGGATATAGGGAAAAAGCAGGAACGGGGTATTGATTTTGGGTGATCAGCCATGATCATATTGAATGGCGGTGCTGGCTCGAAGGGCCGAATGGCCTACTCCTGCACCTATATTCTAATTGACTTTGGTAAGGATTGTCAATTGGCCCTTGTATGTCGGGTAGTGCTAGTGTACGGGTAATTGCTTGTTGGTGTGGACTCGGAGGGCCGAAGGGCCTGTTTCTGCGCTGTTTCTCTAAACTAATCTAAAATAGACACAAAATGGTGGGGTAACTCAGTGGGACCGGCAGCATCTCTGGAGAAAAGGAACTGGTGGCATTTCGGGTCAGAACCCTTCTTCAGATTGAAAGATAAAGGTTGGGGTGTGAGGAAAACTTGAGGTGAGAAACTCCCACAAGTCAGCAGCATAAAATCTGAACTGTTATAGTCAAGAGGTCCCTCACAAATGAGCGGTGGGCAAGTGAGGGGATAGGTTCTGAAGTATTAAGATAATTAATTGCATCGACCAGAAGATTCTGGTATCTTCTCCTGGTCTGTGCCAAATTTATTTACTTGAGTATTTACAGTTTCTACCTCCACGCAGGGTTAGAGAGCCCCTGAAATGTTGCTATTGTATCTGCCTCCACTACATCCCCTGGCAGCAACATGTGTGAAATTAAAGCACAGTTTCATTATCTAGAAACTGTAAACCACGAGCAGATCAGCAACTGCAGAACCAGATTACTTTACTTTCTGATAGTCAAGTATCAAGTATATCTTTATTGTCATTTTCCTGAGTACTCACATACCCAGAGAAAACAAAAAAACGTTGCTCAACCAGTGTCCATTCAGTGTGCAGTAAAAAATAAATAGAAATAAAAATACATATATCATGAACAAATTAAACACTCTACGCTCTACTAAACATCAACAGGCGTTCCGATCGGCAGCTGCTGCAGTGTGTCCAGGTTGGTGGTTGGTGCGCGATACTTTGGCAGGGGGCAAAGTCCGTTTATCAGTCTTATAGCCTGCGGGAAGAAGCTGAGGAGCATCCTGCTGGTTTTGCAGCTAATGCTCCTGTACCTCTTCCCAGATGGCAGGATGGAGAATATGTGATGCGATGGGTGGTAGGGGTCTTTGATGATGGAGATGGCTCTGCTGATACATCTCTTCCTGTATATGTCCAGCAGGAAAGGGAGTGGAGCACCAATAATCCTGCTGGCGGTCTTCACAATCCTGTCTAGTTGGTGCCGTTCGTACGCCTTGCAGCTCCCGAACCAGGAAGTGATGCCGTAGGTTAATGTGCTCTCGATTGTCCCCCTATAAAAAGTTCGTAGGTGTGTAGTGGGGAGACCTGCTTTCCGTAGTCTTCGGAGAGGGTGTAGTCGCTGCTGGGCTCTCTTGACCAGTGCTGTGGTGTTGGTCGTGGACGTCAGGTCATCTGACAGGTGGAGTCCTAGGAACTTCACGCTGCTGACCCTTTCCACATCAGCTCCATCGATGTGCAGAGGTGTATGGTGTTGTTTTCTCGCCCTCCTGAAGTCAACCACCATCTCCTTAGTTTTTCCCACGTTGAGAATGAGGTTGTGGGATTTGCACCATCCTGTGAGCAGCTCCACCTCCATCCTGTACGCCGACTCATCATTGTCACTGATGAGACCCACCACTGTTGTGTCATCAGCGAACTTGTTGATGAAGTTGTTGTTGAGTCTAGCAGTACAGTTGTGTGTAAGCAGACTAAACAACAGGGGGCTTAGGACACAGCCTAGGGGCGAGCCAGTACTCACGGCTATGGTTTTTGATGTCCTACTGCCCACCCTGACTGTCTGCTGCCGTTGCGATAGAAAGTTCAGGACCCAGTTACATGTGCCAGCATCAACCCCCAATAGCTCCAACTTCTCCACCAGCTGCTGCAGAATGATTGTGTTAAAAGCAGAGCTGAAGTCTATGAAGAGGATCCTGGCATAAGTATTTTTAAAAGAGGGTCTGGGAGGGGAGGTTTTTCCACACAGAGTGACTGATAGCTGGAAAGTGCTGCCACAGCAGGTGGCGGTGGCAGATACAGGTACTACAGTCAAGAGTCATTTAGACTGGCACTTGAATGGGCAAGGCATGGAAGATATTGACCTAAAACAGACAAATGGGATTAGTGTCAATAATCAATAAGATTGGTGCGAACTTGGTGGGTCGAAGGGGCTGTTTCTACATTGTGCCACACTGTATAATTTGGCATTGGGTAGCAATCAGTGAATGTGTGCAAGGGGATAGGCACAAGGTACTACAACTATCCACTTGATGGAATTAAGTTAGTTAAAGCTAAAAGCATTCAATTAGGAAATATCATGGAAGCTGCTTGTTTACCCTGTGGGAGCGCCGGAGGGTGGACGAGGACACGCTGCCGAGAAAAGAAAGAAGGACCCAGAGCAGGGGAGGAGCCACCGAGAATGAAGTGCGACCATTGAGACGATGCGATATGACTTTATTTATCCCAGGAGGGAAATTGACATAAAAACACAAAATACATGAAATTAAAGTGACAGGTGGAAAGTATTGGGGATGTGCAAAGATTGGAATGGGGGGGGGGGGGGGGGGGGGGTGTCAGTATCAGTCCACCCACGACAGAAGGGGGAGGTTGTAGTTTGATAGCTACAGGGAAGAAGGATCTCCTGTGGCATTCTGTGGGGGGGGTGAGCTGTATTGTCCAGGATGCTCCGCAGTTTGAGGAGCATCCTCCCCTCCAAGACCACCTCCCATGAATCCAACTATGACCCCAGGACGGAGCCGGCCTTCCAGATGAGTTTGTTGATCCTACTGGCGTCCGTGGCCTTCGCCCCAGCACACGGCAGCGACGAAGTTGGCACTGGCTACCACCGATTGGTAGAACATCTGCAGCATCTTACTGCGGACATTGATGGAGCAGAGCCTTCTCAAAAAATACAGCCGCTCTGGCCCATCTTGTACAGGGCCTCACCGTTCCTGAACCAGTCCAGTTTACTGTCCAGGTACACTACCAGGTATTTGTACTCCCTGCTAAACTGCACATCCACACCATTGATGGAAACAGGGGACAGGGGTGTTCCTCTACTCCTAAAGTCCACCACAAACTCGTTAGTCTTAGGTGTTGAGGTGCAGGTGATTCAGCCCACACCACTCAACAAAGTCGTTGACTTCACCTCTGTATTCAGCCCCCCCCCCTCACTGATGCTGCCCACAATTGCAGAGTCATCTGAAAACGTCTGCAGGTGGCAGGAGACGGAGTTATATCTGGAGTCCGAGGTGTAGATGGTGGACAGGAAGACGCCCTGTGTTGCTCACCACCATGTCCGAGACACAGTTCTGTAGCCTGACATTTGTGGAATTCCCCACCACAGAGGGCAGTGGAGGCCAAGTCACTGGATGGATTTAAGAGAGTTAGATCGAGCTCTAGGGCAGGGGTGGGGAACCTTTTCATGTTGGAAGGCCGCATTAAGTTAGCTGTAATCTAATAAGGCCGCATTCCAAGAAACTTCAATTAGATATAGGATTATTTTGTTGAATCTTCTTTTACTCTTTGGTATTTTAAATACGTTCATTTTAAGATTAAAATAAAAATAATAAAAGATGAACAAAAACATATTAATAAAAATAAAAGGATTTGTTCCACAAAATTTGGATTCATTCACTTAATGGCCTAGAAGGCCGCAGGTTCCCCACCCTCGCTCTAGGGGCTAGTGGAATCAAGAGATATGGGGAGAAGGCAGGCACGGGTTATTGATTGGGGACGATCAGCCATGAATGGCGGTGCGGGCTCGAAGGGCCGAATGGCCTCCTCCTGCACTTATTTTCTATGTTTCTATACCGTGGTCGTCCAGTCAGGTAGTTTGTGTTCCAGGACACTAATGGATCTTTGTCAGTTTGTTCGCTGACAGTACAGCTGTGATTGAACACCTTGTGACTTTGTGGGTGCCCTGCACATGGCGACTCTTTACGTACTTTGCAAATCAAAGAGTTTCGCTGTGACATGTCACATTAGAAAATAAAGTATCAATGACGTTACCTGATGGGGTGATCCCCGCAAGTCTTTGGCCGCTCCATTACTGAGACCCACTTGTCATCGTAGCTAAAGAGGGAGAGATCAAGGTATGGGCTGCTGCTGTACGACTGTGCACTGATGGGGAGCTGCCCAAGCAGTCGCCTCACTGCCTCAGTGTGACCCCCGTATTTGGCATTCACAATAGTGTCTTTAAACCTGAAATAAAGGAAAGGTTTGACAGATTGGAATCGGGACTGCAGTTTGAACAAAGTCTGCTGTGGGTGATGAACTTTGCCGTTCCTCTCTGGCCTGGTTATACTGTATCTACATAGCACCAAACTCTGAAAGCATATGTGAGCTCTCTACAGTCGAGAAGCTTGCATGTTCTCAGGAACATCACTGGAAGCAAAATCCCAAGCAAGACTGCAGTTCACAGTAACAGCAAGAAATATGAATGGCGAGAATGAGAAAACCCCCCAGCTATTTTTACTTCAAATGGCCTCTTTAAACTAGAGAGATACAGCGTGGAAACAGGCCATTCGGCCCACTGAGTCCGCACTGACCAGCTATCACCCCGTACACTAAACCAACATGGTCACAGGGAGAACATACAAACTCCGTAAGGGCAGCACCCATGGTCAGGATCGAATCCGGGTCTCTGGTGCTGTAAGGCAGTTTCTTCCCCTCTGTTGTGTGGGAATGAACTACAGATGCTGTTTTAAACCAAAGCTAGACACAAAAAGCTGGAAGAAGTGACTAAGAATGGTCTGCACAACAGAGGGGAAGACGATGTTCCTGGCTCTGCGTGGGTAGTGAGCATTTTCAAGCTTCTGTTCCTTCTGCTGGATGGGAGCAGGGAGAAGGTGGAATGACTGGGTGGGATAAGTCTTTGATTCTGTTGGCTGCTTTCCCTTTAGCCAAAAGCGACTGAGAGTGAAATGGAAGATAACTATTTGGGATGATGGAGGAACCACTCACCTTCGCTGGATCTGCCTGGCAAAGTTATTGCTGGATGCAGAGCAGGGAAACTGGACTGCTTCACTGTGCAGGGTGGCATTTCGATAGAGGTCACAGAAATTCTCAAACAGTTGTAAAAGCTCGTCGCAAGTATTCTCAAACACAGCCAGGACCCGAGTGGTAACCATGTTATAAACAACAAAGAACGACGGCTGCAGAGGAAAGAACGGACAAGAGGAGAAGATTAGCCTGAGGTACTAATTTCATGCATATTCACACATCCAACATTAATAAAGGCCACAAAGTCCCAGTGTAACTAAGGGAGGTCACGCTGCATCTCTGGAGAACATGGGTAAGTGAGCCAAGTATTTTGAAAATACTACAATAGGGAACAAGATAATGGTGGTCATCTGAAAATTAATGTGGGACATGGACAAGTAGAGCGTAGGGCAAGCCCTTCAGCCCACAATTCCTGTGCTCCATATGATGGCAAGTTACACTAATCTCCTCTGCCTGCATGTGACCCTTAACAAGACAGTAATGAGTGTTTTGGACAGAGCGGGGGCTTGCAAATAAGTAACAGAACAGCACAACCCCAAAGTGACAAAAACACTTCCATTTACAGTGCATTCAGAAAGTATTCAGACCCATTCACTTTTTCCACATTTTGTTATGTTACAGCCTTATTTTTAAATGGATTCAATTCATTTTTAAAAAAATATATCTCGAGTTATTTATGAAAATGTTCACAAATCCGATAAAACTGAAAATAAACAAGATGGTCTCGCAGATTACATCACTATGGATCTGCTGCACGCGGCTTGCACTGTGTTCCACGCGCTGTGAGAGACATCACCCCCCTCCGCCGAACTCGCAGTCCTTTGGTTGCCGCCCCCCCTTGCTGCTACCCGTTCCCCCCCACCTCCTCTCCCCCATCTCCTCTCCCAAGCTGCTCCTCTCCCCCCCTCCCTCTCTCTCGGTCTTCCCCTCTCTCTCGCTGCCCTGTCTCTCTGCCCTCTCTCTCTACCACCCTCCCTCTTCCTCTCTAGACACGCCTGCGAGTAGGGGGCTATGCGTAAGTGGATAGGGTGGGGGGTTAACAGTCTGTGGTTGGGGTGAGAGCAGTCCTTGATGATGCTGCGCGTCCTTCGCAGACATCGCTTGCTCTGGACAGACTCAATGGAGGGGAGTGAGGAACCGGTGATGCGTTGGGCAGTTTTCACCACCCTCTGCCGTGCTTTCCGGTCGGAGACAGAGCAGTTGCCATACCATACTGTGATACAGTTAGTAAGGATGCTCTCGATGGCGCAGCGGTAGAAGTTCACCAGAATCTGAGGAGACAGATGGACCTTCTTTAGTCTCCTCAGGAAGAAGAGACGCTGGTGAGCCTTCTTGATCATTGTTGAGGTATTGTGGGTCCAAGAGAGGTCATCGGAAATGTTGACCCCCAGAAACCTGAAGCTGGAAACACGCTCCACCTCCGTCCCATTAATATGGATGGGGGTGTGCGTGCCACCCCTAGACCTTCTGTAGTCCACAATGAGCTCCTTGGTCTTCTTGAAGTTAAGGGCCAGGATGTTGTCAGCGCACCATGCTGTTAGGAGCTGGACCCTCACCCTATAGGCCGACTCATTGTTGTCGCTGATGAGGCCAATCACCGTTGTATCATCTGCATACTCGATGATGGTGGTAGTACCATGTACAGGTGTGCAGTCGTAGGTGACGAGGGAGTAGAGAGGGCTCAGCACACAGCCCTGTGGAACGCCGGTGTTCAGGGTGAGGGTTGAAGAGGTGTAGTTGTCTAACCTAACAGACTAGGGACTAGTATCCATTTGCAGAGGGAGGGGTCGATGCCCAGGTCGATGAGTTTAGTGATCAGTTTGGAGGGGATAATGGTGTTAAATGCTGAGCTATAGTCGATGAACAGCATTCTCACGTAGGTGTCTCTGTTGTCGAGGTGGGGGAGGGCGGGAGAGAGGCTTGTATAGAATGGATGTGGAGAGGATGCTTCCAATCGTGGTAGAGTCTAGGCCTAGAGGTCATAGCCTCAGAATTAAAGGAATTTTAGGAAGGATGAGGATAAATTTCTTTTGTCAGAGGGTGGTGAATCTGTGGAATTCTTTGCAACAGAAGGCTGTGGAGGCCGTCAGTGGATATTTCTAATGCAGAGAGATATATTCTTGATTAATACAGGTGTCAGAGGTTATGGGGAGAAGACAGAGGAATGGGGTTAGGAGGGAGAGATAGATCAGCCATAATTAAATGCCGGAGTAGACTTGATGGGCCAAATGGCCTAATTCTACTCCTATCCCTTATGACTACCAAGTGATAAATATCTCTGGGACACAAAACTAATAACTACATTGTTCTTTAAAATGTTGCTATGGATCTTTCTTTACATCACCCAAGGGTTCAGATGCATTCAGATTGATTGAAGATATTGTCCTCTAGACAATACCTGCATCAGTTCAGCACTACCGTACAGGCTAGTTTTCAGTGCTCAGGAGTGTAAGGATTCACTTCACCACACCAGGTTGGTGACAGACAGGCAGCGTGTGATGACAGTTCCAGCAAGCGGTAAATTGCTAGATTAACAGTTAATGTCAGAAATGAATATCATATGAAGACCATCAGCCACAAAATGTTTTGAAGGAAAAGCCTACGCTCCGACGTAAATTAAACTTGACAACTGTGAGAGCCCTGCATGTTGATTTGACCCTTCAAGTACAATTCATGATAGTGCCATAGAGAGATAAAGTCATGATAGTGCCATAGAGAGATAAAGCATGGAAGTAAGCCCTTTTGCCCATCGTGTCTATGCCAGCCAGTAATCACCCGTTTACACAATGTTCAAGAAGGAACTGCAGATGCTGGAAAATCGAAGGTAGACAAAATTGCTGGAGAAACTCAGCGGGTGCGGCAGCATCTATGGAACGAAGGAAATAGGCAACGTTTCGGGCCGAAACCCTTCTTCAGACTTTGTCTACCCGTTTACACAAATCCTACATTCTTACTTTTATTATTCTTCCCACATCCTCATTTATTTCTACCAGATTCCGTCACTCACCTACACGTTAATTGCATGATAAAGCACAGACCAGATCCTTTGGCCCAACAAGTCCATGCTGGCCATCGATCACCCTGTTCACACTATTCCTATGCCATTCCACTTTCTCATCAACTCCCCAGAGGCAATTTACAGAGGCCAATTAACCAACAAACCCGCATGTCTTTGGGATGTGGGAGGAAACCGGAGTAACGGAAGAAATCCATGTGGTCACAGGGAAAACGAGCAAACGGCACACACAGCACCGAAAATTTGGGATGGAACCCGGGTCTCTGGCACTGAGAGGCAGCGGTTCAATCAGGTGTATCACTGTGCTGAGTTGTTAGGGGCAACTTGCAGTGACCAATTAACCTACCAACCGGAACATCATTGGGACATGGACAAAACAAGAGCATCCAGAAGAAACCCAGGTGGTGATAGGAGCACGTGCAATCTCTGCAGACAACGCCCAGGGTCTGGACCAAACTCTGCCTCTGGAGCTCTACCCACTGCACCACACTGCCAACCAACTAGGACGTTCCCAATCTGATTCAGGGAAAGATAACATCTAAAGAAACAAAGCTAGTCATTCCTCCATTAGACTTTGACTGAGCTACACAGCTCCTCCAGCACTTTATGCCTGCCTTTAAGAATTACACATGAAAAATAGCTTTCTGTATCAATTGGAGGAGCATTTGTCTGAATGATTCTGAATATTTAACTACAAGGGTATTTACACTGGTAAACATTGAGTAAAGAACCATGTGCCTGAGGAAAACATCCCAAAGAATCTCAAGGGAAGTGCTGTTGAACCATAATCATAACTGGCACCAAGCCACATAAGGAGATGTTAAAGGTAAAAAAGAGCATAATTGAAGATCTACGTTTTAAGATGCGTTTTAAATGTGAAGAGAAGGAGAAAGGTGGTAGAGATTGGAATTCCAGCGTTTAAGACTTGGCAGCTGAGAATATGATTCCCAAAGTTGGAACAAAATCGTACCCCATAATTATAACAGTGTTGCTATCACAGAGGAATACAGGCCGAGTGTAGAATGTAGAGGGACAGAGGCAATTCTATGCAGAGATTTTAATTCAAGATCATAGAAGTTGTTACAGCAGGCAAGCTGTATTTTATAGATAGGAAATGTTTCTATTTCTATTTGTTTAAAAACAATTCTTTCCGAATCTCCGTAATTTGTCAATTGGAACAAGACATGTCATTATTGATCGACTGATTGAAAGATACAGCCCACCAGTGCACGCCGACCATTGATCACACATTCACACTAGTTCCCCGTTATCCTACTTTTTTATCCACTCCCTCTACACTACGGACACTTTAGAGGCCAATTAACCGACAAACCTGCAAGTCTTTGGGATGTGGGAGGAAACCGGAGCACCCGGAAGAAACCCATGCAGTCACAGGGAGAACGTGCAAACTCCACACACAGACAGCAGCCGAGGTCAGGCTCAAACCTGGCAGCTGCTCGACCAGCTGTGCCACCTATTTGTTTAAAAACTATTTGCTTCCGATTGGATAACTTGCAGATTGTACCAAATAATATCGTTAGATGATAATTTTGCAGCTGATAGTACATGATCGATGAACTCTGGAAAGTATTTTCAGAGGAAGTTTATTCCTTTCAGAGTTCTGGGCATATTCTGGGCTGTGGATGATCAGCCATGATCACATTGAATGGCGGTGCTGGCTCGAAGGGCCGAATGGCCTACTCCTACACCTATTTTCTAAGTATCATATCCACTGGAGATCTCTTGCTACTCAGTCGTTGAGTCTGGTTGAGGGAAAATGCAAAAGCCTGCTTATGATTGCTGACTCCTTCCTCTCACTTCCATCGACTGGCACATCTGTTCTTCCACTAAACCACAACAGTTATGTACTGACCAGCTGATCAATTCGAATGTACCTCACTTTTGAACAAAATCTTATTATAAATGTAATACAGTGCCCTCCATAATGTTTGGGACAAAGTCCCAGCATTTATTTATTTGCCTCTGTACTCCACAATTTTGAGATTTGTAATAGAAAAAAAATCACATGGGGTTAAAGTGCATATTGTCAGATTTCAATAAAGGCCATTTTTATACATTTTGGTTTCACCATGTAGAAATTACAGCAGTGTTTATATATAGTCCCCCCATTTCAGGGCACCATAATGTTTGGGACAGAGCAATGTCATGTAAATGAAAGTAGTCATGTTTAGTATTTTGTTGCATATCCTTTGCATGCAATGACTGCTTGAAGTCTGCGATTCATGGACATCACCAGTTGCTAGGTGGCTTCTCTGGTGATGCTCTGCCAGGCCTATATTGCAGCCATCTTTAGCTTATGCTTGTTTTGGGGGCTAGTCTCCTTCAGTTTTCTCTTCAGCATATAAAAGGCATGCTCAATTGGGATCAGATCAGGTGATTAGCCACAAGAATGGACCATTTTTTACCTCTGATAAACTCCTTTGTTGCTTTAGCAGTATGTTTGGGATCATTGCCCTGCTGTAGAATGAACCGCCGGCCAATGAGTTTTGAGGCATTTGTTTGAATTTGAGCAGATAAAGATGTGTCTATACACTTCAGAATTCATTATGCTACTACCATCAGCAGTTTTATCATCAATGAAGATAAGTGAGCCAGTACCTTCAGCAGCCATACATGCCCAGGCCATAACACCCCCACCACCGTGTTTCACAGATGAGGTGGTATGCTTTGGATCTTGGGCAGTTCCTTCTCTCTTCCATACCTTGCTCTTGCCATCATTCTGATATAAGTTAATCTTTGTCTCATCTGTCCACCTTTTCTAGAACTGTAGTTGCTCTTTTAAGTACTTCTTGGCAAACTGTTAACCCGGCCATCCTATTTTTGCGGCTAACCAGTGGTTTGTATCTTGCAGTAGCCTCTATATTTCTGTTTATGAATATTTCTGCGGACAGTGGTCACTGACAAATACACACCTGAAGAGTGTTTCAGATCTGTCGGACAGGTGTTTGGGGATTTTTATTTATTTATAGAGAGAATGCTCCTGTCATCAGCTGTGGAGGTCTTCCTTGGCCTGCCAGTCCCTTTGCGATTAGTAAGCTCACCAGTGCTCTCTTTCTTCTTAATGATGTTCCAAACAGTTGATTTTGGTAAGCCTAAGGTTTGACTGATTTCTATAACAGTTATATTCTTGTTTCTCATTCTCATAATGGCTTCTTTGTTTTGACTTTCATTTGCACAACTTTGGTCCTCATGTTGATAAACAGCAATAAAACTGTCCAAAGGTGATGGAAAGACTAGGTACTGTGAACTCTCTTATACCTGCATTAAGGAGGCAATTAGACAATAGACAATAGGTGCAGGAGTAGGCCATTCGAGCCAGCACCGCCATTCAATATGATCATGGCTGATCATCCACAATCAGTACCCCGTTCCTGCCTTCTCCCCATATCTGCTATCTTTAAGAGCTCTATCTAACTCTCTCTTGAAAGCATCTGGAGAATTGGCCTCCACTGCCTTCTGAGGCAGAGAATTCCACCGATTCACAACCCTCAGTGTGAAAAAGTTGTTTCTCATCTCCGTTCTAAATGGCTTACCCTTTATTCTTAAACTGTGATCCCTGGTTCTGGACTTCCCCAACATGGGGAACATGTTTCCTGCTTTTAGCGTGTCCAAACCCGTAATAATCTTACATGTTTCAATAAGATGACCTCTCATCCTTCTAAATTCCAGAGTATACAAGCCCAGCCGCTCCATTCTATCAACATATGACAGTCCTGTCATCCCAGGCATTAACCTCATGTACCTATGCTGTACTCCCTCAATAGCAAGAATTAAACACACCTGAGCAATTACAAACACCTGTGAAGCCATGTGTCCCAAACATTGTGGTGCCCTGAAATGGGGGGACTATGTATAAACACAGCTGTAATTTATACACATGGTGAAACCAAAATGTATAAAAATGGCCTTTAATAAAATCTGACAATGTGCACTTTAACCACATGTGATTTTTTTTCTATTGCAAATCTCAAATTGTGGAGTACAAAGGCAAATAAATAAATGACAGGTCTTTGTCCCAAACATTGTGGAGGGCACAGTAACCTCTGACAGAAGCCATTGGGATATTGTTGAAAAACCAGAACAGAATTCTAACGTTAAGTCATGGACTACAAGATGTCCCCACAGACCAACACTGCCAAACCAGCACATTTCCTAATGCACCTGAGGAGGACATCCTTGCAAAGGACAAAATGGTCTTCGAAGCCAGCGATGGCCATCATTCCCTGCTCCCTGGCAAATGCTTCACCATAAAACCTTATTCCTGTTGTGGTACTTCACATGATCAGCATCAAACAATTCGACATGGCCTCCACGGGGAGTAGTGGAGGCAACATTTAAAAGACATCCAGATACATGGATAGGAAGTTTCAGGAATATGTTCCTAACGCAGGCAAATGGGACCAGTTTAGATGGGTCATCTTGGTCGGCATGGATGAGATGGGCTGGATAGGACAGGTTTGGAGGGATATGGGCCAAACGCAGACAGGTGTGCTAGTGTAGATGGGACATGTTGGCCGGCGTGGGCAAGTTTGGTCGAAGAGCCTGTTTCCACACACAAAGACTATATGACTGAAAAACCTGTTTGTGTGCTCTATCTCGCTGTAACAAAAGGTTTAGAGGGATATGGGCCAAATGCAGGCAAATGGGACAATGCGAAGAAAGTGCATCTTGGCCGAGTTTGGCCCCGGGCCTGTTTAGCTGTACGTCCCACTGTTGGTTTGGGTGGAAGGGGAGAGACTGCACAGTGCGGGAGGTGGTAACCAGTTGGCCAGTACCTGAGAAGGGTCCGTGACCCGGAGTGTCACCACGTCCTCGCTTGTGTACTTGATCAGGAGATGGTTCTCATCCAGAAGCTGCATCTTCCACATGCGCAGCTGCTGCAGCTGATCGAAGTACTGGAAGAAGCGGCGCTTGGCCGCGGCGCTGCCGTCGTGCTCCGCTCTCTGCCATAGGTACACTAGCAGCCGGTGCTTCAGCGAGTTCAGCGTCTTCTCCTTGAAGGGCCGCGAGGTGGCATTCTGCGCGTCGCCCTGCACCTCAGGGTACACCGCGGAGATGGTGAGGAGGTCATCTTCATAGCAGAACCGCCCGATGGTGCGAACATCAATGAAGGTCCCCTCGGGTGTGACCTGAAACACGTGGATGGTCTGATGCTGCACAGAGAGAACGGCCAGGATGTTCTTATACAGGTAAAGCCCTTGGTTGTGCGAGAGAATGATCTTGTCACACTTGAATGATCGTGTATCGCAGAGGCTCCCTGTGTGCAGATCAATGATGTGCAGGGAGTAATCTTCCAGAGGAGAGCGAGGGTTCGGCGTGACCGACTCATTGTTTCGATAAACCTCGAAGAAGAGAGGATGGGGCTCCTCAGGGAGGTAGGCGGCCGATCCAACGATGACGTACCGGCAGTCGTCGGTGAACAGACTGCACTCGCGGTTTAGGTGCTCCCCGTTCGACGCCACGCTGGTGACGTGCAGCAGCACGAAGAAGCGCTCGAAGAGCTTGCCGCGGACGTTGACCGACTGCAGGTCGCCGCTGCCGTTCAGCATGATCTCCCCATCGTGCCCCTGCAGGAGGTCCTCGGCAGCCTGGCAGCCCTGGTACTCGTAGATCTCCAGCGAGGTCTGGTCCAGGGAGAAGGCAATGAAGTAGCGTCCATCAGGGGAGAACTTGCGCAGGAAGCAGGGGGGCTTTTCCACGTTGACCACGGTGAAGTTGGGGAAGACGTTCTGGTGCAAGCATCGCACCATGTACCAGTGGGCACCTGGCCTGCCCGAGTGCATGCGCCGCCGCTCCAGCCGGTAAACCACATTCTGGTTCTCAATCCGACGAGGCTTGATGGTCGGGTCATCATCATCCATTCTCAGCCATCACCACACGTTGTCTCTGCAGCTGGACAGGGAGACGGGGTGGCAAAGTCAACAATGCTCACAGAGTGACTAAAACAACAGCATTACAAGCTACATGCTCAAGTGAATAATTGTCACCTAAGTGGAAACAAGGAACTGCAGACACTGGCTTACAAAATGAAACACCATGCTAGAATCACTCAGTGGGTCAGGCAGCATCTTTGGAGAACATTAAGAGGTGACGTTTCAGGTCAGGACCCTTCCTCAGTTAGAAGACAGGTCCCAACCCGAAACGTCACCTAGCCATGTTCTCCAGGGATGCTGCCTGACCCGCTCAGTTACTCCAGCACTTTGTGTCTTTAATGGTCATAATCATGATTGGCCAACAAACTTTTATGTGGCATCCAATCAATTATAAATATACTAGATCCAACCTCTCCTGATAGCTGAAACCCTCTAATAAAAGCAGCTGTCTGGTAAACCTGCACCCTTAGAGACAATAGAGCATGTCATTGTACATTGTGAGAGGTATGAGGAGGAGAGAGGACGGATGAGTGAGCAGTTCAGAAAAGAAAGAGTACAATTTGATTTGGTAGATATTTTGCAAGGGAGTTCATATAAGTGCTATCAAATCCTGTTGCTTTTTCTTAGGGTAACCAATTTGTTCGGAAGGATATAGGTTATTAGTATATGTAATGGTGTTGTTTGATCCACACTCCGTGCCAGTTGGTGGCGGTAATGCACCAAAAAAGTTGTTTGCCAACCGCCAAAAAACACTACATAGAAGAAGAAGAACCTGCACCCTTTCCAAAGCCTCCATATCATTCCTGCAATAGGGGTGACCAGAACCGCATACAATACTCCAAATGCAGCCTAAACCAAGGTCCAACAAACTGCATCATGACTTCCTGACTCTTTACTCAATGCCCCAACCTACGAAGGTAAGCATACCATTTGCCTTCTTTAGCACTCTATCTACTAGTGTTGCCACTTACAAGGGTTGTGGACTTGGACCCCAAGATCCCTTTAGATTTTAGAGATACAGTGTGGAAACAGGCCCTTCGGCCCACTGAGTCTATGCTGACCAATCACCCATACACGATCTACCCTATACACTAGCGACATTTTACAATTTGGAGATGCCAATAAACCTTCAAACCTGTGTAGGAAAGAACTGCAGATGCTGGTTTAAAGTCAAAGATAGACACAAAATGCAGGAGTAACTCAGCAGAACAGGCAGCATCTCTGGAAGAAGGAATGAAACGTCACCCATTACTTCTCTCCAGAGATGCTGCCTGCCCCGCTGAGTTACTCCAGCACTTTGTGTCCATCTGCAACCTGGAAAACCTGTATGTGTTAGGAGTGTGGGAGGAAACCGAAGCACCCAGAAAAAATCCACGCAGTCAAGGAGAACGTACAAACTCCATACAGACAACACCCGTAGTCAGGAACCAACCCGGGTCTCTGGCGCTGCAAGGCAGCAACTCTACCGCTGCGCCACCGTGCATCAATGTTGTATGGGGTCATGCCATTAACTGGATACTTTTTACATTTTACCTCCCACAGTGCATCATCTCTCATATGCCCATCTGCCATCTCTGTAGCTGATCTATAACCCGCTGTATACTTTGACAGTCTACTTCACGGAAGATGGACACAAACGATGGACTAACTCAGTGGCTCAGGCAGCATCTCTGGGGAAAAGAACGAGGTGACGTTTCGGGTCGAGACCCTTCTTCATACCTACAACGTCACCTAGTCCTTTTCTCCAGAGATACTGTCTGGCCCACTCAGTTACTCTAGCATTTTATGTCTATTTTCAGTGTAAACCAGCATCAAATAGTTTCTTCTTACAACCTTCCTCACAGTCCTGTTATCATGAGTCTGTGACCCCTGTGTCCAGACCCTCAATAGGGGAACCTCCGCCATCTCCCCCCACAATAACTGTGTGCTTTTTCACAGAGATTGCAGAAGCCTGGCATAGGGCAGAGAGCAGTCCTGGACACGTCCATGTGCCCTCAAGTAACAGAGACCCGCACCCCGGCCCACAGACCCGCACCCCTGACCCCAGATCCGCACCCCTGACCCCAGACCCGCACCCCTGCCCACAGACCCGCACCCCGGCCCACAGACCCGCACCCAGGCCCACAGACCCGCACCCCTGACCCCAGACCCGCACCCCGGCCCACAGACCCGCACCCCGGCCCACAGACCCGCACCCCTGACCCCAGACCCGCACCCCGGCCCCCAGACCCGCACCCCGGCCCACAGACCCGCACCCCTGACCCCAGACCCGCACCCCGGCCCCCAGACCCGCACCCCTGACCCGCACCCCGGCCCACAGACCCGCACCCCGGCCCACAGACCCGCACCCCTGACCCCAGACCCGCACCCCGGCCCCCAGACCCGCACCCCGGCCCACAGACCCGCACCCCTGACCCCAGACCCGCACCCCGGCCCCCAGACCCGCACCCCTGACCCGCACCCCGGCCCACAGACCCGCACCCCGGCCCACAGACCCGCACCCCTGACCCCAGACCCGCACCCCGGCCCCCAGACCCGCACCCCTGCCCCGCACCCCGGCCCACAGACCCGCACCCCGGCCCCCAGACCCGCACCCCGGCCCACAGACCCGCACCCCGGCCCCCAGACCCGGCCCACAGACCAGGCCCACAGACCCGCACCCCGGCCCCTACTCCACACTCACGGTCGGGCGGTGACCCGGCGCCGACGTTCCCGTTCCCGGCTCCGGCACTCAGCCGGAGGACCAGCGCCTATCCCACACTGCACCGCTCCCGGCTCCGGCTTCCAGCCGGAGGACCAGCGCCGATCCCACACTGCACCGCTGCCGGCGCTCAGCTGGAGGACCAGCGCCGATCCCACACTGTGCGTGCACTACTCCGGGCCGCCGGTAGAGGGGGCTCGTCCCAGGTTTCAGACTCAGCAGGAGATGGACACAAAGTGCTGGAGTTACTCAGCGGGTCAGGCAGCATCTGTGGAGAAAAAAGGAATGGGTGACCCTTCTTCAGACTGGGAGTCAGGGGAAAGGGAATCAAGAGTTGCAGACGGTTTGTAGAGAGATATAGAACAAATGAATGAAAGATACGCAAAAAGTAACGATGATAAAGGAAAGGTGGAGCTCACAATGGTCCATTGTTGGCTGTGGGGTGGGTGATAACGAGTTACACAGAAAATTAAACTCAACAGGACGACAGTGAAACTAGTACGACAACTAGAGTGGGGGAGGGACGGAGAGAGAGGGGATGCTGTTCCTCCAATTTGCATTTGGCCTCACTCTGACAATGGAGGAGGCCCAGGACAGAAAGGTCAGTGTGGGAATGGGAGGGGTTTAAAGTGTTTGGCAACTGGGAGATCACATAGGCCACACTCCAAAGATGTACAGGTTTGTAGATTAATTGGCTTTGGTAGAAATTGTAAATTGTCCCTCGTGGAGGATAGCACTAATGTACGGGGATCACTGGTCGGCACAGACTCGTTAGGCTGAAGGGCCTGTTTCCGCGCTGTATCACTAATCTACAAGTCACATACCCATCACCTCCACCCCCCCTTCCAGTGAGAGTGCCTTTCATACTCCTGGCTTCCCCACCTCCATAGCATGTGTGTTGTGATGACAATAGGATAGCATGCAACAAAAAGCTTTTAACTGTACCTGTACACATGACAATAATAAACTATACAAAACTATTGATTCTGCGAATGTGAGATGACAGAACTAGTGTGAATAGGTGACCAATGGTCAGCGCGTACACTCGATGGGCCAAAGGGCTTGTTTCTATGCTGTATCTCTGAACTAAACAATATATGTTTATTGTAAACAATTAATGTTTAATGTTTTATGTATCATTCTTAACTGTCACTGTATGTCATGTTGTCACGTGGGCGGAGCACCAAGGCAAATTCCTTGTATGTGAATACTTGACCAATAAACTTATTCATTCATTCATTCATTATACCGTAACATGAGAAATAGAAAGCAGTTCGGTTGCTGTTGCTGTTTACATATTCGGTTGTGTTTACATATTCTGTTTTGCTGCTACAAGTAAGAATTTAACTGTTCTATCTGGGACATGTGACAATAAAACACTCTTGACTCTTAACTAAGACATGTGCTTGCACTGGCAGTCAATTAGAACATGGCTGGTCTTGTACCAGTGACATTTCACTTCTCCACCACCATATCTCATGATGCCTCTACCATCCAGAAATCTACTAACCTTGGTTTCAAATACATTCAATGACTGATCCTCCACAATCTATCCAAAGGTTTACCATCCTCTTATTTAAGAAATTGTAGCTCATTTCAATTCTGAATTGCTTACCCTTCATTTTAAGACTGTGACCCCTATTTCTAGAATTGTTAGCCAAGGAAGCTTTGTCCCTGCACATACTTTGTGAAACTCACTGAAACCTTAGATCGGCACGGTGGCGCAGCAGTAGAGTTGCTGCTTTACAGCACCGGAGACCTGGGTTCAATCGTGACTACGGGTGCTGTCTGTACGGAGTTTGTACGTTCTCCCTGTGACCGCGTGGGTTTTCGCCTTGGTAAAATTGTAAATTGTTCCTAGTGTGTGTAGGATAGTGCTAGTGAACGGGGTGATCGCTGGTCGGCGTGGACTCATTGGGCCAAAGGGCCTGTTTCCGCACTGTATCTCTAAAGTAAACTACACTCTGTATGTTTCAGTGAGTCACCTCTGATTCTTTCAAACTGGGGAGGACAGATACCCACTCAATGTCACCTTATGAGCCATTATAAGACTGGTTAGGCCGCATTTGGAGTATTGCGGTTGCAGTTCTGGTCGCCCCATTGCAGGAAGAACGTGGGGGCTTTGGAGAGGGTGTAGAGGAGATTGACCATAATGATGCCTGGATTTAGGGGGTAGTAGCTACAGGGAGAGGTTGGACAAACATGGATTGTTTTCGCTGAAAAGACAAAAGTTGATCGGAGACCTGATAGAAGTACGTACAATTATGAAGGGCAAAGACAGGGTAGACAGTCAGAACCTTTTTCCCAGCATGGAAATATCAAATACTAGAGGGCTAACTTTAAAGTGAGAGGCAAACTTCAAAGGAGATGTGAGGGGCAAGTTTTTCACACAGAGGGTGGTGCGTGCCTGGAACGCACTGTTAGGGTGGGTAGTTGAAGCAGATACATTAGTGACAGTTAAGAGACTTTGGATAGGCATATAGATATGCAGGGAATGGAGAGATATGGGTTATGGGCAGGTAGATACGAGTTGGTCTTGGCATCATGTTTGGCACAGATGTTGTGGGCTGAGGGGCCTGTTCTTGTGCTGTACTGTTCTATGTTCTATCTGTCTTCTTGTACTCTAGATCCTCTTTCAATGAAGATCCAGCATATCATTCGCCCCCATTAGTCTGGAGAAGGGCCTGATACGAAACATCACCTATCCATGTTCCCCACAGATGCTGCCTGACCCGTTGAGTCATTGCAACACTTTTCGTGTAAACTAGCATCTGCAGTTCATAAGTTCTGGGAGCAGAATTAGGCCATTCGGCCCATCAAGTCCTCTTTGCCATTCAATCATGGCTGATCTATCTTTCCTTCTCAACCCCATTCTCCTGTCTTCTCCCCGTAACCCCTGACCCCCAGCCTTCTATGGCAATGAATTCCACAGATTCACCACCCTCTGACTAAAGAAATTCCTTCTCATTTCCTTCCTAAAAGAATGTCCTTTTACTCTGAGGCTATGCCCTCTCCACATCCACTCTATCCAGGCCTTTCACTATTCGGTAAGGTACCCCCTCATCCTTCTAAACTCCAGCGAGTACAAACCCAGTGCCGTCAAACACTCTTGCAGGCCTTTCACTATTCGGTAAGCTGCTGTGCAACAGTTCCTTGTTTCTACATCATTCACCTTTCCTATTGCCTTCTCCACTGGCGTTTTAGTTTTCAAGGACAAAAAGGCCCTTTCAAGGTCCATTTTAACATCAACATTTTCCAGCCTATTGTCATTTTGCAGATACTCCACATCTTTTGTACTGAAGTGGATAGCTTCATATTTTCCCACATTGTACTCCATCTGTCATATTGTCATATTGTCATCTCTCAGCTGATCCATTTCCCCGCAAAATCATCTTCAAGCCCTCACAGATATTCACGTCTCCATTTAATTTCATATTATTAATGAACTTGGAAATGTTATATAATAAATGATTATAAATGTCCCCCATAACAGTTCAAGCTTCAGGGCCCCATAAATGTAGGTTGGACACTGGGAGAAGGTATAAACTCCGTACAGACAGCACCCAAGGTCAGGATCGAACACGGATGTCTGGTGCTGTGAGGCAGCAATTCTACCACTGTGGTGCTGTGAGGCTGTGCCTACTTTATTTTGACCAAATTAAACGGATGGAGAATGAAAATGACTGGAACTCGAGCCCATCCTCATGGACTGACCTGACTCTGTGCCTAAAGCAGTGCTCCCAACCTTCCTCATGCAAGGCCGAAAATTAATCCTACATTTAGACGCGGCCCATATTTTAAGATTGTAAATGAATTGATATTTCCGTCAACACGACTTGAACTTTCAAAACGTTTTGTTTGGGCTTTGCAGCTTATTAATCGGAAAATTAAAGTGTTTAATAAAAATAAAATTAACTCATTAGCAACAAAATTCTAGCATTAGAGATGAATATTCTTCCTCCTGACTGCCCCTTGCGCTGAAACATTGAAACATAGAAAATAGGTGCAGGAGTAGGCCATTCGGCCCTTCGAGCCAGCACCGCCATTCAATATGATCATCCAGAATCAGTACCCCTTTCCTGCTTTCTCCCCATATCCCTTTATTCCGTTTACCCTCAGAGCTATATCTAACTCTCTCTTGAATACATCCAGTGAATTGGCCTCCACTGACTTCTGTGGCCGAGAATTCCACAGATTCACAACTCTCTGGGTGAAAAAAAAATCCTAATTTCAGTCCTAAATGGTTTATCCCTTATTCTTAAACTGTGACCCCCCTGGTTCTGTACCCTCTTAACATGGGGAACATTTTTGCTGCATCTAGCCTGTCCAATACCTTAAGAATTTTATATGTTTCTGTAAGATCCCCTCATCCTTCTAAATTCCAGTGAATATAAGCCCAGTCGATCCATTCTTTCATCATATGTCAATCCCGCCATCCCGGGAATTAATCTGGTGAACCTACACTGCATTCCCTCAATAGCAAGAATGTCCTTCCTCAAATTGGAGTGTAGGATAAAACTGGAGCACCCGGAGAAACTGGCACAATGGCTGCAAGGCAACCATTTCAACAATGTTTGCCAGGATTTCCTGTTATTTTGTAAACCATTTTTGGACCCCACACACAGCCCAGTTTCAACCCAAGGCAGCCCGATTTTGGGCAGGGCCTGGAGACCGGGAACCAGTGCTTTCATGGGAACCTTCACTTGCACTGACACCAATCTGCCTCCAGAGGGCGATTTGCCTTAGCATCTAAACTTGTCCTGTTTGAGGACAGAGCTTCATGTAAACTCTTCCTGCATCAGACCTGCAATTCATGTAATTCAGTTTAGTTTAGTGTAGTTTAGTTTAGTTTAGAGATACAATATGGAAACAGCCCCTTTGGACCACCGAGTCTGTGCCGACCAGCGATCCCTGCACACTAACACTACCCTCCACACACTAGGGACAATTTACAATCCTACCAAGCCAATTGGCCTACAAGCTTGCACTGTACGTCTTTGGAGGAAACCGAAGCACTCAGAGAAAAAGCACGCTGTCATGGGGTGAACGTACAAACTCCGTACAGTCAGCACCCATAGTCAAAATCGAACCCGGGTCTCTGGCGCTGTGAGGCAGCAACTCTGCCGCTGTGACACCATGCTGCCCTGATAACTTATGGCCCAAAATTTTAAGTTATCCTGTAAAATGTTCAGATGAGTGGCTGTCCTTTACTTCCAGGTAGTGAAAGCTTTACCCAAAGGGTGGGTGCAGAAACAAGGAACTGCTTCAAGATTCAAGAGAGTTTATTGTCATGTGTCCCAGATAGGACAATGAAATTCTTGCTTTGCTTCAGCACAACAGAACATAGTAGGATATACAGAACAGATCAGTGTGTCCATATACCATTGTATAAATATATACACACATGAATAAATAAAACAGATAAAGTGCAAATAAACTGATAATGGGCTATTAATATTCAGAGTTTTGTTTGAGTTTACTGGTTTAATCAAGATGCTGGTTTACAACAAAAAAATACACCAAGTGCTGGAGTACCTCAGCGGGTTAGGCAGCATCGCTGGAGAACATGGATATTTGATGTTTCACGTTGGGACCGTTCTTTAGAATGAAAGTGGGGGGTGGAAGTTAATAGAGAGGAGGAGCAGGACACACCCTAATATATCTATCACCCCCCCCCCCCACCACCCCTTCCGTCCGCCTTTGTTCTTCAATTACTTGCCAGGGTTTGTCCTGCCCTTCCTCTCCCCCAGCTTACTTTCCACCCCTATCACAATCAGTCTGTAGAGGGGTCCCGTCCTGAAACATCCCGATCCATGTTCTCCAGGGATGCTGCCTCACCCGCTGAGTTACTGCAGCACTTTGTCTCCTTCAGGCACACCTCTGTTATTCTCTTCCTCTCTTCTGCTAGAAATGTGTTGTTGAAAGACATGTTTTTAGATGTGGGTGGTAATGGTTTTAGTTGTGTGGAAAATAATCTAGAAATCGGGTAGAATCGGATAGAAATTGGGCGGAAACTCGAGTTCAATCCTGACCGTGGGTGGTGTCTGTACGGAGTTTGTATGTTCTCCCCGTGACTGTGTGGGTTTTCTCTGGGTGCTCTGGGTTCCTCCCACACTCCAAAGACATGCAGGATTTTCGGTTTTAAAATGGCTTCTGTAAATTGTCCCGAGTGTGTAGGATAGTGCTGGGTGATCGCTGGTCGGCATGGATATACGGGGCCGAAGGCTTGGTTCCTTTCACCTTGTATCTCTAAACTCTAAACATTGATGCAGAATCTGTAATGTAATATTGCTTCAGATTAGTGTCAGAGACTGTGCCTGCAGGTTGACTGAAAGCTGGGCCTGTGTGCTGTGTTTAGCAGCATGCCGATGATTAAAATGCATATTTGCATCGAA